>NW_028237167.1:0-36921 GCF_017979445.1 Akebia trifoliata | reverse complement strand
TGGATTGCCAGGGGCTTGAATGATCTAATGAAGAAAGTGGTGATTAAATCATTGGTGCGTAACTTGAAACCCCAGATTGCCACTCTCCAAGAATCTGAACTCGAGGAGGTGGAGCAGAGGATGATAAGGGAGATCTGGGGCATCAAGAACATTAAATGGTGTTTCGTGCCTATGATTGGGACTGTTGGGGGTGTTGTTGTAATGTGGGATACCAGAAGAGTAGTAGTCGAGGATACATTAATAGGTTCCTTCTCGACTTCCATTTTGTGCAAGTTAGTAGATAGTGACTTTCAGTGGGTATTCTCAAGGGTTTATGGTCCTTCTAAAGATGCAGATAGAACTCAATTCTGGGAAGAGTTGAATGATGTGAATTCATACTGGGGTAACCCTGGTGTCTCGAGGGGGACTTCAACGTAATCTGATTTTTTTTTTTTGAAAAGTTTGGGGGGATTAGCGTGTTGGTTAAAATGAGGACGTTTGGAGAGCTTGTCCAAACTAATGAGTTGGTTGACTTTCCCTTGAATGGTAAGTAATTCACTTGGCCCAATAACCAAGAGTCTTCGATCCTGAACAAGCTTGATAGGTTCTTAGTTTCGTCACGTTGGGATGAATACTTTTCAGGGGTATCTCAAGATTCGGTGCCCAATCCAACTTCGGACCATTGCCCGATTATTTTGCAAGTAGGGCCGATTGTTAGACATCCGTCCCCGTTCAGATTTGAAAATATGTGATTGATGCAAGAGAAATTTCCGAAGTTAATCAAGAATTCGTGGGCATGCTTGAGTTTCAAAGAGAAACCAAGGATGAGGTTTTGTTTGAAGTTAAAATCCCTTAGAGAAAATCTGAAGGCATGGAACAAGAAGGTTTTTGGGAGGGTGGAAGTGAAAATGAAGGAACTCTTGTTGGAGATTGAAAAGTTGGATAGGAGGAAGGAATTGGGTCCCTTGTCTTCAGGGGCTAAAACCAAAGGGGGGAGGGGAATTCAGAAAGAGTAGAAGAACAAGGTGAATATGGAAGACGTGTGTTGGAGGCAGAAATCGAAAATTCATTGGCTTAAGGAAGGGGATAGCAAATACTAAATCTTTCCATCGCATGGCCAATGCTCACAAGAGAGGTAATTACATCTCAAAGATTAGAATTAGAGGAAGGTGGGTAGAAGGGGAGGAGGACGTTAGGAAAGGGGCGGTTGACTTTTATGTTGGCTTGTACTCAGAACCACATTCAATGAGACCTAAGCTTGATGGGTTGCTTTTTGATAGTATTTCTGGTGAACAAAAGATGTGGCTAGAGAGACCGTTTGAGGTAGAGGAGGTTCTGGTTTCTATTTCAAGCTTGTGCTCAGATAAGGCGCTTGGACCAGAAGGATTTACTATGGGATTCTTCAAGACGTGTTGGGCAACAATCAAGGCAAGGTTGATGGAAGTTTTGTTAGACCTTTTCAGTAATGGGGTACTAGATATTGGGCTGAA
This sequence comes from Akebia trifoliata, assembly GCF_017979445.1. Taxonomy (NCBI): domain Eukaryota; kingdom Viridiplantae; phylum Streptophyta; class Magnoliopsida; order Ranunculales; family Lardizabalaceae; genus Akebia; species Akebia trifoliata. The sequence continues at coordinate 35,452 of NW_028237167.1, read as the reverse complement.
TTGTTCTTTTGTCAATCTTACTCCGAAGAAGGCGACTGTGGAAGATATCTTGACTCTCAGACCAATTAGTTTGGTGGGCACCACTTACAAAATCATTTCTAAGTTACTTGCAACTAGGATGACAGAGGTGACATCCGGGATCATTGGGTTAAGCCAAGGGGCCTTCGTGAGCAGGAGACAAATCTTGGATGGGTTCCTGATAGCCAACGAGTGACCGGACTCGAGATTAAAATCCCAAATGTCGGGATTTCAGGGTTAGTTTGTAAGATAGACTTGGAGAAAGCCTACGACCATGTAAGCTGGAGTTGCTTAAGGTACTTGCTAAGTCGGATGGGACTTGGTCATAAGTGGATATACTAGGTAATGAGGTGTGTTTCTACCCCTTCATTTTCTATCCTCATCAATGGTTCTCCGAAAGATTTTTTTGGGAGTTCTCGAGGTATACGCCAAGAGATATGATGTCTCCCTTTTTGTTTCTAGTGGTGGTAGAGGCCTTGGGTAGAATGATTGTGAAAGCAATAGAGAATGGAGATTTGAGAGGGTTTTGTCTGAGTACTAGTGGTCCTGTGGTTACCTAGTTACAATTTGCAAATGATACGTTGATTTTTTTGGATGTGGATATTAATCAGGTGAGATTCCTTGGAGGGTTATTGTGTTGCTTTGAAGCAGTGTCCAATTTGCTAGTTAATCTCCGGAAGAGTAAGGTTATCCAGTGGGACAAGTGGTTAATGTGAATTTTCTCGCAGCATCGCTACGGTGTCAAGTAGGTGTCCTCCCTTCCTCTTATTTGGGTCTTCCCTTGGGGGCTCATTACAAGAGAAAGCATTTGGGAGCCGGTGTTAGAAGTTCCTAGAAGATTGAACTCCTAGCAAGCCAAATAGAAGTTCCTAGTGTACTACTTGTCCCTATTTTTGATCCCTAGAAGTATGGAATTGAGGCTAGATAAATTATTTAGAGATTTCTTGTGGCATGATAAGGGAGGTAAAAGCAAATTGCACTTGGTCAATTGGAAGAATGTGTGCATGATAAAGAGCAGTGGGGGTCTCAATTTTAGGAAGTTGGGAACTCTTAATGAGGCTTTGTTAGGGAAGTGGCTTTGGAGATTTGGCATAGAAAGGAAAGGATTATGACGTAAATTGATTGTAGCAAAGTTTGGTGAGGACCCTTTGGGTTGGGAGAGTGGTGATGCTAGTGATGCTAAATATCCTTTTGGGTGTGGGGTGTGGAAGGGTATTTTGAAGATTCTTCCCCAATTTAAAAGAAGAATTACTTTCAAGGTAGGGAAGGAGGGCAAGGTTAGGTTTTGAGAGGATGCTTGGTGCGAGGGAGGCCCATTGAGGGATAGATTTCCAAGGTTGTACGAAATTTGAAGGAAAAGATACCTTCTGGTTGCTAGCTTCCGAATGTTAGATCGGGAGACCATAGGTTGGGATTTGGGATTTAAGAGGTCGTTGAACGATTGGGAGGTACCGAAGATCATGGAGTTGATGGGTCACCTAGACATGGTGTCTAGAAGCCGTTTGGTGGAAGACGTGAGGTTATGGGTCCAAAATAGTAAAGGCATGTTCTCGATTATAGACTTCTACAAAGATCTCACTAGAAGTGGAGATCCGTCTTTTCCTTACATTGTGGTTTGGGGTCCTAATGTGCCTTCCAAGGTAGCATTTTTGTTTGGTCCGTTGTGTGGGAAAGAATCTAAACGCTAGATCTGTTGAGGAAAAGTGGTTTTTGTGGTCCAAATGTCTGTTGTATGTGCATGAATGACGAAGAAATATCTAACCATGCATTGCTTCACTGCGAGGTAGCCATTAAGATGTGGACTCATTTCCTTTCTTTGCTTGGAGTGGATTGGTGTATTCCGGGCACAATTAGAGATCTCCTTGGGGAATGACTTCATGTTGGGACAGGCTTCCACTATTCCACGAGGTTGTTATGGAGTTTAATGCTGTTTGTGGTGGGCATTTGGAAAACTAGAAACGGGAAAACTTTTGAAAGAATGTGAGACACTTAAATCATGAGTTGGTTATTTCGATTCTTTGTTTGTTTTTTTATTGGTGAAAAGTCTTCAAGGAGTTCAAAGGGGTGTTCTTTGAGGATTTTTAGGTCCGGTGAGACTGTGTTTGTAATCTCTTTTCCGTTTAGCTTGTTATTTGTTTATTTGGTTTTTTTTTTTTTTTGTCTTTTTGGGGCGAGTCATCTCGACCTCCCCTCTTCCTTCCTGTTTTCCTTTCAATTATCTATCAAAAATAAATAAAATATGGCCACATGGTTACAAACTTCAGACACTGCTGGTTGTGCCATTACTGTTTCAATCGGATCCAGACAGTAAGGATGGCACTCAGTATTGAATGCCGCTCTCTTAGCTATATGTTAGTCGGGATATCTACATGTGTGTTTAATTATTTTGGCTCTATGACTTGGACTCTAATATGAACTTCAATTGGAACATGATAGATTATAATCATGATTTGACTACGAACTCAAATTCAGTATTCTAACATGTTTTGAATTTACTTGGAATTTACTGCAAATTTTTTAAAATATTCAAGTTATCTATTGTAAGAGTGTGGGGCTAAATAGTAAATATACATTTTTATAACCAGTATTTTCTGAGATATGATCTTGTTTTCATATCACTTTGTATGGTTTAGCCTCATTTCCACTGCTTTGGTTTAATCTTTAATGCAGTAATGAACTTACTAGGCTATGTAGTTCATAGTAAACTTCATACTGGCATAAACATTTTGCGAAGTGACTTGGGTAAGAACCCAAGATTTTGGTTCTGTGGATCCTCAAGGGGAGAGTCGAGAAGATTGATTTTGGTAAGCAATCAACCCATGGGAATATCCATGTCTTCTTGATGTAAATATTATTTTTGTTGGGATTGTATGAACTTCATATTTATAAGTAGAAGTTTGTGATGTATGTTAGGATGTGATTTTGGAAATGTATGGATGTTTCTAGCAGGTTCTTACAGGTGCAGGAAAAATCCATGTGGAGAGAATACAGAGGACAATAGTTGAAAATAAGAAACTTTTTTGATAGGGTAAAGTGCAAAAAATTTGTTAAAAAGGAAGAGGAAGGCCAAGGAGACCACCCACAGAAGCTTAAAAACGGGAAAAAAAAATAGCAACAGAAAATAAGATACAATGGATCGACATTTTCATAAACAAGAAAAAGTATCCTACAAAAATATAAAATGGGTCCAGAACAGTCCATCTTCTGAAATTGATGGACTGTTCTTATTACTTGGCCTAACATTAGACCATAAACAATGTTCATAACAGACAAAACCATGCTGATTAAAAAACCAAACAAAGATGATGATAAGTGATGGTCTGTACCTGCAATGTTTGCCTCCTGCAATGGATGGTCAATGATATGCGAGGAGTTCCCATAATTCTTCCCGTACACAGTGGCTCTTTGAAACTTCATTTTGTTCTCAGTTAGTGTCCCTGTCTTATCAGAGAAAACATAACGTATCTGACCTAAGTCCTCATTTATATTCAATGATCTGCATTGGAACCTTGAGTCAGTACTACTGTCATACATCTGTTTATCTTCGATCATGAAGTACGATTGTCCCAACCGGACCAACTCCATTGTAATATACAAAGATATTGGTATCATTATCTGAAACACTATAATCGAACTCAGAAATGAGAAAAATATTTCCATAACAAACCCATAATATTTGTATATCTTCCCATTATTCCACCCATATGTGAAGTATCTTTTTCTGTAATAAGGCAGAGTATCGAGCTGATCCTTGTGGCGTTTGAGCCAAAGACCCATTCCAAGCGCCACGACAGCACACATGACAAAAAGAAAAACTGACAGCCAAAGGGTTTCCCTATTCATGTAGCATTCTAGTTTGCTCCTTTTGGATGGAGAAGCTGCACTATTCAACATTGCTTTTGTCTCTTGCCCGGCATACACAACAACACCAATTACCCATTCTGTATTCTTCAGTTGGCAACCACGCAAAATGATGTTTGATTGGCTGAGCGGAAATTTATGGCCATCAAATTCCATGTTGGCTGTAAACTCATAAATATTTCTGTTAGGCTGCTCACATCTGATAAGCCCGGAAATGTTGTTACTCCCATCAAAAACTGATGAAGCTGTTTCTTGCCGAGCATACCTCGTCTTCAAGTTCGACTCACCATCTAGATTCATGGTTTGAATGTATGCTATACCGCTTGGATCACTTGTCCCAAGTAAAACCATGTCACATGGAATTGTCTCATTAGCACAAATTCTCAAAACTTCACCAGCTCGAATCTTCTTCCATTTCTTCATTCGGAATTGACCAGATTGTAACACTGGGACTTGTCGGTTATTCTCTTTACGATCTGATCTGTGTCTTCGCCAATCTTCATAACCATCTTTAATAGCAGTGACACAAAGCACAAACAAGAGAGGAAAAAGGGATACGGTTCTACCAAAAACAGCAAGAGGGGGAAGTTGGTTGAGGACAGCAATAGCAAGGAAATACAAATAAGCAACTCGATGAAACTGTATGAATAGATTCTTCGGCAAGAAACTGATAACAGTGTACTTGCTTGTACGGATCTCATTCCCCGTGAATTCATACTTGTCATTCGTCCTTCTCGGATCATTAACATAAATCAATCTAGGGTTCTCTTCTGAAGAAAAAACATCTTCAAATTGCACACTTTTGCGACGAATCCGCTGAGATTTGTTCGGCTTTTCTTGTACCAAAGAAGAAGAAGAAACCACTTCGAAGGTGGTTGTTGTTGTCGTGGAATAATCACTTTGTAGATCCATTGTACCACCACCCCAGGATACAAACCGTCGTCTTCCTTCTTCCGGAGTGGGGCATTCCACTAGAAACCGATGAAAGACTTGGGACTCGGCAGACTGAAACCGCTTCGTCTTCTTAGATAGAGAATTAGAGTTTCCAAGGGGTTTAGAGGCAATTTTATTATCGTCCTTCACATAAAAGGAACACCTTTGAGGATCATCAAAATTTGAAGATGAGAACAAAGCAGTAGGACAGAGATGGCTAAAGGAGCCTACAACATTCAAAGCAGGAGGAGATAGCAAGGGCTGCCCAGAAGTCATAAATAATCCTCCGGCGACACATTTGGATATTATTAGATTTCTAAAGATTATGTGCAAAGTTCTTCCTCTTCAGTTCTTGAACAAACAAATTTATTGGACGAATTTGAGATTGATTTGGCGGAAAATGATGCCCTATCCCATTATGCTGAAGGGCGAAACATGTTATTCCAATTTTAATATTCCATCTCTTCTTCAATTTATTTTCTTGTTGCGGATGAAGCACAAAACCTTGAGAAAATCTAATAGATCCTTAAAATTACTTCAATCAAAATTGCTGTTTCTGAGAATTCTCGTAAAAAGTGAAATTTTGCTAAATCTCATAGATATCGAAGCACAGATTGATCGCATATTGTAACCAAAACCCACGCGTACCGAAATCTGTGCAAATTCAGAAATTATCAAGCAGTTTTCACATTGATTTACATGAAATATCTCACATTTCCGCTGAGATCAACAGCTCAATATGAATCCAACAGAATATCAAAGATCAAGTAAATGATCCACCCAAAAACAGGAAAAAATAAATAAATAAAGAAATGCGATCTGGATTCACCCACCTTTAGCCATCAAATGCCTATATTCTTGAAGTTGGCGAAAGTAAACCTGCACAGATCCCTTAATGCGCTGAATTAGACGCTCAGTAGCACAGATCTGATCTCTAGTGCAGGTTCTTTACATGAGTTCTTCGTCTGGAATCGGGATTTACGTGTTTGCAGGTTCATATATGGTGGAGCTAGGGTTTGAAACAGAACACGTGAACGGTTGTTTTTGTGTAATAAGTTAATCCGATCGTCGAACGACTCGAATTGACAGAATGAAGAGAAAGAGAGACAGGAGAGGACGAGTGGTGGAGCACGAATCTTGGCGGTGTGACGCTTCTTTTCAGGACTCGCTAGCTTTTTATAGAATTAAACCACTATTTTCGAGGTTTTCTAAATGAGATCCCTACAATTCTAAGAAACTGTGATGGAACCTTTTATAAAAATAATAGTTTTTATCGGTTATGGTTCAAGTCCCTTAGCCTGCTTAAAAAACAGTACTCCTATTTTTTTAATCTGAAAAAGAAAAAAAAATGTAAAAAAGTATTTGGTAATATGTTTAGAAAGGAATTTTTTTCTAAAATGTTATTAGAATTAGATGAAAACTATTTTTATTTAGGGACCGACTAGTTGCACACCACCCACTACCAATTGCATTACATCACTTAAAAATTTCCCTTTGCACTCAAAATTAAAATAAGAATGTTGAATTCCTCTATTTTTTTTATTTTTCGTTCTTCCTCTTCTTCAACCATGCTCGTATAAATTATTATTGATTTAACAATTTTTGTAAGAAATAATCGATCGTATAACAAGCATTTGTACAATTTACACAAGCAAAGAAGACAGTCCTGAGAAGGTCAATATACCCTAAATGTTGACATTACCTGTATGAAGTGCAACTAGTACGTTAAAATAGAGGTTATAAAAAAATGGTTATTTTTCATAGTTAGTGTGCAACCAACTACTAGCAGGCGCACTGAACGTCTATCCTCCAAAGATCACTACTTGTTTTGGGTTCAAAACAAAAGATTTCATACCAATCAATTAGGGTGGTTAGGGCCTATGACAATACCAATAGGGATATATTGGGAATCTTGCATCTTCGACTATCCATAAGCATAGCAGACTTCCTTATTGAATTTCAAGTCCTAAACATCCAGTCTTCTTTCAATCTATTGTTGGGAAGACCATGGTAATACAAAATCAACGCTATCCTTCTACATTGCATTAGAAGGTTAAATTTTATCACGAATGGATTAGTGATTACCCTTCATGGGATGGTAAAATCGTGGGGGTTGTAAACGATACAGAAATAAAATAAAAAGAAGTCATTGTTCGAAATTCAGCCAAAACATCTGGGGGTACAGCTCAGCGGTTTTGAATTTGAGAATATCTGCTCAATTCAGTATGACGAGTCTACAAAAGAATTTTTTTTCTATCGAGAATACTTATTGCATGAATAATATGTTAAAGAATATGAGACTTTTCTTGGGCATGGGCTTAGGTCGCAAACAACAAGAGATTAAAATTGCACCCATTGTTCGAGAGATTGTCGGTACGTTTGTACTAAGGTACAAATCTTCCAAGGAAGACTGGGCTCAATATTGGAAGGCAAAGCGAGATAAGAAGAATGCAAGAAGATAAGGGCACATCATAGATATAATCAGTATGAAGCCCTACCATAAGACTCTCAATGGGTATTTCATGAATGTAGGGGAAGGTTTCCTTTATTGTGGTTTCCCAGAGCCCTTCATCGATCATATCACAGGTACCCGTCTACTGGGATTTAAGATCTTCTTTAGGATGAATTGGCATGAAAGGGAAGAAGATGAAGCATCTAAAAAAGAAGAAGTTGACGATTGACAAGCATCTGAAGAAGAAGAAGTCGACCAGATGTTTCTTAAAGATAGCAGTGTGCTAGTTTGGTCAATCGGGTGTGGTATTCCAAATCCACATTCTGTAATCAAGTCTGATGTTGGGTCTTTCTCTAATTGCCATGTCATGAGTTATTTACTTTACGTCAAGTCTAATCCTGTTAGTTCTGCTGAGTCTGTCAAGTCTGCAATAAGTCCTATCACCTTATCTATTTTGATGAAATAGAAGAAATTTCTGTTTACCCATAGTACAATAACGATTTAACTAATAATATGACTTCAGAAGGAAAGTCTCCTGACAAAGAACCCCTCTCTAAATTAATCAAATTGATCGGGCAAGAAGATGAACATCAGACTCAACCTGTAATGGAAAAAACAGAGATGGTTAATCTCGAAACCAAAAAAAATCCTCAAGAGATTCGGATTGGTGTCGCTTTATCTCCCAAAGAACATGATGAGACAGTAAATTTACTTAAAAAATTCAAAGACGTGTTTGTATAATCTTATGAGGACATTCCAAGAGTAAACATGGATATTGTTCAACATCGAATTTCGTTATCCCGATACTCGACCAATAAAGTAGAAACTCAAACATATGAAATTAGAATAGACACTAAAAATTAAGGAAGAATTCACGAAGCAGATTAATGTCGAGTTTTTGGAAGTGGTAGAGTATCCTAAATAGGTCGTTAATGTAGTCTCAATTCCTAAGAAAGATGGAAAGGTGAGAATGTGTATGGACTTCGGGGATTTGAACAAAGCAAGCCCAAAAGATAGTTTTCCTTTACCCCATATAGATGTTTTAATTGACAATACAACAGGACATGTTATGCTCTCGTTTATGGATGGATTTTCGAGATATAATCAAATAAATATGGATCATCGCGATATGCACAAAACATTGTTCATTGCGTAATGGGAAACATTATGTTACAAGGTTATGCTTTTCGATTTGAAGAATATTCGAGCTACTTATTAGAGATCAACAACAACTTTATTACATAACATGATACATAAAGAGGTCGAGGTCTTTGTAGACGACATGATAGTAAAATCCAAAGAGCGACATGCAGTTGCACTAGAAAAATTTCTTACAATGATTCAAAAGTATCAATTACGTCTCAACCCGTAGAAATGCGTGTTCGGAGTTACTTCAAGAAAACTATTAGGATTCGGGGTAAGTCAAAGAGGGATTGAAGTAGATCCTGAAAAAATTAAAGCTATGCAAGAAATGGCACCTCCTAAGACAGAAAAGTAGATTCGAGGGTTATTGGGTAAAATTCAATATGTCAGCAGATTCATCGCTTAACTCACCAATGTCTGCGAGCTTATATTCAAGATTCTCAAGAAGAATGAGCTAATGGTTTGGAATGAGCAGTGCCAACAAAATTTTAATCAAGTTAAGGAGTATCACACAAATCCACGTATCTTAGTTCCACTTATCCCAGGTAAATCGCTTCTTCTTTACCTATTAGTCACAGAGGTATCTATGGGATGCATGTTAGCACAATATGATAAAAAAAGTTATAAAGAAAGAGTCGTCTACTACATTAATAAAAAGATATTAGAGTATGAACAAAAGTATTATTCACTTGAGAAGACCTGTTTAGCATTAGTATAGGTTACTCAAAGGCCTCAACACTACATGCTCTCTTACTCAGTTATCTGATTATCTCGGATAGATCCTCTTAAATAACTCTTCGAGAAGCCGGCACTGATAGGAAGAACTGCACAATGATTATTGTTATTATTTGAGTTTGATATCACTCATGTCACGAAGAAATCTATTAAGGAAAGAGTTGTGACAGAATACTTGACTGATCACCCAGTAGTAGAAGGAATAAGGCATGTTGATTAATTCCAAGATACGAATATCTCGAATATTGGGAAAAAATCACAAAACCAAGTATGGCAATTATACTTTGATGGAACCATAAATCAGAATGGGTATGAAATAAGGACAGTTATGTTCTCAGTTAGAGGATGTCACATATCAATTGTTATTTAGTTATCTTTCTCCAATACGAATAACACATCTGAATATGAAGCATGCATCGCTAGACTTGAAGCCATTTTAAATCTGGACATCATAGAAATTGAGGTATTCAGAAATCTAACATTGGATTGGAAGAATGAAAAACTAGGGACGAGAAATTGAATTCTTATCATGAATATCTGCTAAACTTAGTAAGAAAATGCAGAGTCATTCTATCCCAACATCTATCAAATGAAGATAATAGATTTGTTGATGCCTAGGCCACCCTCTCATCAATGATTCATCTACATCCAGGTATGAAATTAAGATTTATTACTATTGAAGTCAAATACAAACCAACGTATTGCCATCAGGTCAACATTATTTTCCGACTCATTAACAAAAAGTCATGGTATACAGACATCTAAAGAGTTTTGGAAAATTAAGAGTTCCGAGAGTAAGCATAGAGGAAAGAGCGACAAACCTTATAGAGATTCACATCTAAGTTCATCATGTGCGCAAGAAACTTATACAAGAGATCTTATGATAAAATCCATTTATCATGTATCCATAAAAATCAAATTGAACAAATAATGGTTGAACTACATTCAAGAGACTGTGAACCTTATATTAATGGGGAGATGTTAGCTAAAAGAATTATGAGACAAGAGTATTATTGCCCGATGATGAAAATATACTATCATCATATGGTCAAGACTTGCCATAAATGTCAAATACATGCCAATCTCATATGTATGCCCTCATCTTAGCTAGTTGATCTAACTTCACCTTGGTCATTTTCTGTCTAGGAAATTGATGTAATTGGTAAAGTTATACCTAAGGCATCAAATAGGCATGAGTACATTCTAGTGGACATTGACTACTTCACTAAATGGGTCGAACCGCCTATTCTGTTGTCCTCACTGCATCCAAAGTTGTAAAGTTCATCCAAACAAATATTATCAATCGATACTTTTTGAATTGATCTTTGATAATAGGTCACACTTCAAAGTTGAGGTTATTACTTTATGTTCGAAGTTCAAGATCAGGAATCATAAATCATCTTCTTACCGTCCTAAAACTAATAGAACAATTGAAGCAACCAATAAGAATTTCAAGATAATCATCAGGAAAATGTGTCAATCATATCGAGATTGGTCAGAAAAGTTATCATTTGCACTCTGGGCATATCGTATATCAATATGGTCTTTCACATGAGCTACTCCTTACTCTTTGGTATATGGTATGGAAACTGTCTTACTAGTTAAAATGGAAATTTTTTCTATCAAGGTTTTGATGGAAAGTCAGTTGTTAGAAGTAGACTAGGTCTATCACAGGTATGAAGAACTGAACTTGATCAAATAAAAATGACTTATAACTCTGTACCACATGCAAGCTTATCATAAAAGAGTCATTCGTGCGTTTGACAAGAAGGTCAAAGTTCACAACTTATAAGTTGTGGATTTGGTATTCAAAATGAATCGAACACCTATCCTAGATCATCAAAAAAATATTGCCTGAAAAAACTGTCAGACTTCAAGACTATGATGGAATTAAATTACCAAAACAACAAACCTTGACCAAATCAAGTAGTACTATGTTTAAGGAGGCTATATTCGGTTGAACCAATTTCCTTGTTACCCAGCTCGATATCTCATTTCTCAACCCTTTGTAACCTTTTAAAAAAATAATAATATAATAAAGAATTGTCTTTTTTTCTTTCTTAGCCCGATCACCCAACCTAAGGAAGAGAATGTATTACTTGAACAACATTTTGGTCTGATCCCAAAAACCAAGGTACATAGGCAACTTGAGAAGTTACTTTAAGCATGACTACGTTAAAAGAAATATATATATTCTCCTTGATGAAAGAAATGGAAAAAAAAATAAGAGAAAAAAAGGAAAAACATAGGAAAAAATGACAAAATATCATAATGGAGAATAAAATTCAAATAAAAAGAAAAAAAAGGAAAAAATTCAAAGGAAATGCCACACAAGGGGCATTTGGGTTTTTGAGTATCAAACTTCTTTTTTTTCTAACAGTATTCCTAAACCCACCTAATGAAGTCCTCCTAACTACTGTGCGAAAAAAACAAGACAAATAGCAAAACTCAATTAGGCAATAATTTCAGAAGTTTGAAAAAAGATAAAAAAGAAGAGTGTTGTTGGGGATGAAGATGGGTGAGACGATAATGTGGATTGAGAGAAGATAAAAAAAATTAAAGTGATGTATGAGAAGAGCGGGTTAGAGAGGTCTATTGAGTGAGGGGGTGAGAACGTGAAAGAGATGTCTAAGATAGGGTATGGGAAGAGAGGAAACATGAGAAAGAGGTTTGTGATGGAGTTTGAAGATGTGAAAGAGAGGTCTGAGATTGGGTTTGGACAAAGAGAGAACATGAGAGAAAGGTTTGTAATAGAGTTTGAGGATGTGAAAGAGAGGTCTAAGATGGGGTCTGGACAGAGAGAGAACATGAGAAAAAGGTCTGTGATGGAGTTTAAGCAGGGAGAGAACGTGAAAAAGAGGTCCATGGAAAGAGTTAAAAGACATGAAAGAGAGGCCTGAACATGGAAAAAAATAAAAAGAAGAAGGGAGAGGGTGCAAAGTGGTTCTTTTTCTTCTCTATTTTTTGTTTGAAAAAGAAAATTAAAGAAAAAATGAGACAACATGAGACGTTGATGGTGGCTAGAATGGAGAGTATGGTGGTGAGGGAGATGAAAGAGATAAGAGGTTGGCTAAAAATTTGAGAGCCCCTTGTGTGTACAACACCTTAACCTTATATATATATATGGGAGGCGTTCGGCGCCCTACTATTCACCAAACGTTTTAGCAAACAAATTAAGGTCATTAGATAAGACGAAGATCGACTATGCAGATTGATTTTGCATTTAAGTTACAAATTATCGGATATTTACAGCGCCATCCTTAAATTTTTAAGGATTTAGTGTTACCTCCCTCATAAACAAAATAAGGCAAAAGAACAGAGAGTTTTGTTCTTAACCCTCTCTCTCTCATCTCCTCGTTGGACCTTCTTTGTTCGAATGGCTCCTTCTCTTTTCTCTTCATGATTTTTCTCTCTCTACAGACAAGTCTCATCTCCTGCTCAAGAATTAAGAGTTATGTTATCGCTAAAACTCATTCTCTCCAGCTCTCGTTGAAACTCCTTCCCTCTCCAGTGAGTTAGACACTGGGACAGGTATTTCATCCCTTAAAGTATTTAAGATAATGATGATATTCAAAATTTGAGTGATTTTAATTTTATTTCTTTGGAGAAAGAGCATTTTATGCTGCTAAGTGCTGCCAACCATCTCATAGTATAAAGTAGTAAACAATGTGTACAGTACTGTAGATTAAGTTTTGCTTTTGATTTCTTATTTGGTCTCTGTTACTTCAATTCTTGAAATTTTCTAACTGAAATTTGATTCCTATCTACTCCTCTTTGTGTGTGTGTGTGTGTGTGTTTTTTTTTTTTTTTTTTGCACTTTGTTAGTGTGGGATTCACCAAGAACCAATACCCATTTGTAGTCCAGTTTTATTTTACTTTCTAGTATATAAGCATTTCTTATCTTATTTCATGCTTACACTTTTCTTTTTTCTATTGTCTTCTTCCATACTAGTGAAAGCGCCCTTGATCCGCGGGGTGCGCGGATCCGCTTTTGACCCTTGAGGTTTGGGAGTCGCCACCTAGTTATTATGGTCTAGGAACCAAACTGACTCTAAAACAGATAATAAACTAATCTACTACAGAAAATCTGAATCCGGGGATCATGTTACGGGGTTGGAAGGTGTTAGGCACCAATCCCGCCCGGCCAATGCCGGTTTCTACTTATCCCAAATAAAACTACATCGCTAATAACAAACCTAGATTAAAAAAATAACGAAAAATCTTACCTTCGATCTGCAAAAGTGCTATTCCCTCAGATCTGGTGAAAACGACTCCTTGTACCGTACTCCTTCTTTGTTCTATCTCCGGATCTGATTTCTGATCTCCGAGGTAAGGTATCTCCTTCTTGGATCTGGGTGCTTCGAATTTGTTGTGGATTTTTGGGGTGTTTTTGAGAGATTCCTAGGTGTTTTTCAGCTGAAATTGAAGTAGGGGTATTAGGTAAGGAGTTGGGACTCCAAAATTAGGGTTTTGGAAAGGTTGTGGAGGCTTCTTTACTTACTTTTCCTAAGGTTTTTTTTTATATAAAAAATAGGGTGTGGAGGCTCCTATTTATAAAGTTTTTTAGGAGAATTAGGGTTTGATTATGATTTCTTTTAAGGTTTCAATTAGGGTTTAGACTTTGGTCTCATGAGATTGACTTAGTCTTTAGGGTTTTAATTTAGGGTTTTGACTTTAGTCTTATGAGATTGACTTGATTAGTTTAGATTAGGGTTTTAATTTAGGGTTTTGATTTTAGTCTTATGAGATTGACTTAATTAGTTTAGATTAGGGTTTTAATTTAGGTTTTGACTTTAGTCTTATGAGATTAACTTTAATACTTTGACTTTAGTCTTTCTTGGTTGGCTTTTAATATCTTGACTTTAGTCTTACTTGATTGACTTTAAGGTTGACTTTAGTCTTACTTGATTGACTTTAAGGTTGACTTTAGTCTTACTTGATTGACTAGATTTTGGAGAACCCCTTTTATTATATCTTTAATTCTTTGGGCCCCTAGATGGAGGGGTCCTTGAATAAATATCCTGGCAACCATCAACAATTTTGCCTGAAAACCTGATTGGTTAATTATTTGGTTAAAATTTTTAAATTAATTTTATTAATGTTTCTCTTTACATTATTTAATGTTTTATTTATTATTTTGAAAATTTTAATTATTAAATTTGTAAAATTATCATTTTGCACTCGGAGATGATTTTTTACGTTTTAAGTCGTTTTTCAACGTTTCAGGATGTTTTGGAATCAGTTTTTCATAATAAATTCAATGGGAATGTTGGTTTTTGTCATTTTATGAAGGTTTTTGTATGAAATGATCGTGAACTTTATGAGGGGCATTTTCGTAATTTTATCAAATTTTGTGAAAATTGGCGAAATGATTTATTTGGTTTCGATTTGTTATTTTATGTGTTTGAATGAGTTTTCCTAATCGTAACGTAGGCTCTAAGGTTGTTTTGATGTGAGGGGTATTTTGGTAATTTGGTCATTTTAGTGATTTTTATCGTGAAACTTTTTTTTGTCTGAAAGATGATGATTTCTATGTTTCTGGGGGCATATTTTCCTAGCGTAGCGTGGTTTCTAAGTTTTGTCAGTTCGAGATACCTTATCCGGATTTCTGAAACATATCTGGTAACAAAATAAAGCATTGGAATAGACATCTATCATTGGGAACCGTTGCGATCGGGTTGACGAGTTGATTAATTAGGCGAGTGCAAAAATGGGGTGTCTACAACTAGCATTTTTTTTTCACATATGATATAAGTATTGCATCATGGTCTTCATGTATATATCACAGATTTAGCCATGATGCCTGTTTTCTGATTTGGACTTTTTTTATTAGTCTGGTTTGGACATATTGGTGCAACATATTATTTTTCCTGCTTCTCTTTTTCCTCCATATAATGGTTCCTACACACTTCCACGACATGGAAGTGCAATATGAGGAACAATCTTGAGGTCACTCTAGCATAGCTCATTATTATAATGTGGCGTGGTGAGCTACAATCCAAAAAATGCACGTATTCCATTTGTTACTGATATAAATAGGTTGGGCAGTTTGGATTGTTTCACAATTGGGTGGTCTGGATTTATTGGCATCGATGTGGTACCATATGGTAGTTGTGTGGTTTATCACATTGTATTGTTATCTTCTTCTTTTTTGATAGGTAAGCTGAACTTGAACCCACGACCTCAAAATTGTTTTGCAATGTGTCAAACCAACTGAGGTCTAAGCCTTTTTTTTGTTTTTTTGTTTTATTTTGTATTGTTATCTTTTATCAAGACAAGATCTTAGATTACTAAGTTGTGTATAGTTCGTGTCTTGTCTGGTATGATACTCATATGAATTTTTTCTATGTGATGCTGCAGTGATGTGTCATATTCAAATTGTGTATTACTTGAATCCTTCTAATTCAACCTATTTGATACAAGTAATGTACCCTCATTTCAGACTATTTTGTATACTTTAACCTGGACTCACTTCCATGTAGTTGAAAATTTACTGCTTACCAGAATATTTTGCAAAATGAATGGTAATTTCTACTAAAATATATCCAAAAAGAGAAATTATGTAAATTTAGATTCAAGCCTTGTGGAAATGGTACTATTTCATTGAGATATGTTGAAATGTAATGGTATGCGTTGAATCTCGTTAATTCTTTATCATTTTTCTTCTTGCTGTTTTCAAATCTTGGGATGGTGCTTTAAATTTCAAGAATTGGTGTTAAAAGTAATATCTCATCGTTGTGCTTCTACTTTTAACTTAACTTTCCTTTGTGTTGGCTGAGATCTAGTGATAATCTGGTAAAAAACAATTCAAAATTGGCTGATGAGGGTTATGGGGAAGATGAAGATGAACAATTCAAAAGTTGTGGTGGTAATTACAATGCCAACAAGTTTTGGATTGGCTGTGAAATCTGTGACATGAGGTTTAATGGAAATTGCGTGAAGATAACACCTACAAAGGTATAAAGCAGTACAAATGCCCTTCTTACAACAACATGAAGAGAGGTGGACATTAATAGTCCCTAAAAGCTTATAGGATGGTAGCATAGTTTTGGTGACTGATGTTGTAGTAATTGCAGTGCTAATAATATTATTAGAGATTTTTTTTTCTTTTGTGACATTTTATCTATTCACAATCGATGCTTTAAATTGGTTGGAATAGTTTTTTTCCTTTACCTCATAGGATGTTGAAAAAGAGAGGCTTTACCACTCAACTCTCTTTTGGAAAGAGAGTGTCAAAATTTGGCAAGGTCGAGAAAAGAAAAAAAAACAAGGAAAAAGAATAAATCAGTATTCACTCCTTATCTTACCCATTACTAGGTAAAAAAGTATGCAATTAGTCCAAGAAGTAACTTAGCAAGGACACAACCCACAGACCATATGTCTATTGCAGTTGTGTATTCTGTTGCATCAAATATGAGCTCAGTACTCAGTAATAACGAGAGCAAATGTATGATATTGTAGACACCCCATTTTTGCATCCGCCTGACTTGGCGATCCGTCACCCAGTTACTGTAGATTCCTAATGATGAGCACAAAATAATTCGAAAGCTTGTGAAAAATCTCCTCCAATTCTCTCTGTTTTCTAATTTCATTAGTTTTTTTCCTTTTGGCCACGTGACATAGAATTACGCATGCTTAGGATCGCTAAACTTTCCACCCAAATTAGTAAGCATGTATGTTTAGATTCGCTACACATTTGGATAACTTAGAGACTTCGCTACACTAGGAAAATGCGACTTCGAGGCTTAGAAATAATTACATTGGGACCGAAAGAAACTTCATGCCAAAATTCACTAAAATTGACAAAAATCGATAAAATGACGAAAATACCCTTCAACATTCAAACTCGACTTAGAAATCCGATCCTTAGGAAAAAGTAATAAAAATGAAACCCACTTTAAAATCCAATCTAACTAAAAATAAAGCTCAAATTAGAAAAATCAAACAATTCAAATTCAAACAATTAAAAGTAAAACTCAAATTAAAAATCAAACAATTAAGATCAAACAATTAAAATTAAATAATTAAACAATTAAAATTTAAATCAACATTCAATCCAAAATTTAACCAACCCATCAACATTTAAATTAAAATTCAATTGAAATTAAAATTCAATCAACCAATTAATATTGAAATTAAAACCCAATCGATCACTCAAATTGAATTTAAAACTTAATCGACCAATCGATATTCAAATTAAAACACAATCAACCAATCGAATTAAAATCTTAATTTAATCAACCAATCAAGATCGAAAAGTGAAACATAATTAACCCATAAAATTAAAGTCAAATCAAAATTAAAAATTGTAACCTAAACCATCAACAAAATTTAAAAATCGAAATTTAATCAATAATGATCCACCAACGTACCACGGGTTTCGAAGCGTGGGATCATGGTCCCATTCTTTCTAAACTCAAAAAGAGAGATATTCTCTTTTTGGTTCGGTCAAAGAAAGAAGCAAATAAAATAAAAAAAAGAAAAGAAATTAAATAAAAACATCAAAAAGGAAAGAAAGAGAAAGTTTAGAAAAAGAGAAAAAAATAGAAAGTGAACTCTATAAAAAGAGAAGCCTATGTTCTCTTGAGAAGGAGGGAGAAATTATGAAAAAAGGCTGATATTCTTGAACAAAACAAAAGAAGTCTAACATTTTAGATAGCAAGAGAGAAACGAAGAGGAGGAAGAAGAAGGAAATAAGAGAAAAAAAAGGAGGCCAACCTTTGTTCCCTCAAAGTCGTCTTCTTCATCTCTTCCTCCAACACGTACAGCCACCATCTATTGTTGTCCTCACAACAACCATCATTATTGCTGCTAATGTCCATCTTCCTCTTCATTAATCAGTCCATAGCCACCCTCACATCTTAGCTTTACTCCTTCCTCACGTTTTCAGCCCCATTCCCTCAATATTTAAGCTTGTAAATCATCCCCCATTCATCACGGTTGCAGCCCTCTGAAAGTTATTCTATTTAAACCACCTGCAACTCACGGTTTCAGCCAATAATAACAGCACCATCCCCATTTTCACCTTCGTGGTTGACCCCTTTCAATCATCCCTTCCTCATCAGTCTTGCCACTGACTTTCCCAGCCTTTTATCTCATTGTCGATAAATAGAGCAGCACAACGCTAATAACAGCCTCACCTTCATAACCACCAGATCCTTATCTCTCTGAGCATCTTCTTCTTTGTCTCCATAGTGTCCATGACTCAACAGCCACACTACCATCATCTCCTTCATAGCAACAACCACCCCAACGCCCCCACCATTACAACCCTTTCATGTTTAGCCACCCTCATAGACTTTCTCCTCATTGTTATTTTACTCTCCTTCTCTACTGACCCGCAGATCTTTCAACATTCATTCCCCTTCAAGCTCCATTTCCATCTGATCTCTTTTATCCTCTTTTAATTTCTCTCAACACATTTTTTTTAGACAGCAGCAATCTCATCTTTCTCACATATTTGGGCAGCGAGCAGTTGAGTAATTCTGAAGGGATTCCGAGTAACAAAATTCTTGCACGCAGTAACTGTATTTAATTGTTTATTTATTTTTTTCTTCTTTTCTTATTCTCCTTTAATCGTTATTTCATGTGTGGAGGTTCTTTATGAGTGTTAATTCGAGCATTTGTGTGAATTGACTTACTGATTTGTGTGCGTTAGAAGTCTAAAATTGACCTTTTTTGATAAAATGGGTATCGAGTTAACTCGTTGATTTGTGTGCATTAGAAGTGTAGGATTGACTCTTTTATTAACTTGCCATGCGAGATAACTCAATGATTTATGTGCACATATGGGTTTAAAATTGATTTTTCTTTTTAATAATATGCACGGAATCAACTCACTGATTTATGTGCACATATGGGTTTAAAATCGATTTTTGTTTTAATAATATGCGTGTGAATTGACTCACCGATCTTTTGTGTATGAGGGGTTTAAAGTCGATTTTTTCCATAAAATTGGCCTGTGGCATTCATAGCGATTCTTTAGTTTCTAAAATAAAAGTGAAATGTACATACTCATAGTTGTTTTAGTTTTTAGAAAATTTGTATTTGTGAGTTGCTAATTTGAAAATTCCATGTCCATAATGTCCATTTTGAAAAATCCATACTCATAACTCTCTAGTTTGGAAAATTCGTATTCGTGAATTCTTAATTTCAGAATTTATCGTACATGGGTAATTCTCTAATTTGGAATATCATTTTTATAAATCTCTAATTTGAGACTCATTATATGTGAAATTTTTTATTTTGGGGAGTTTATATTTTAATGTCCAATTTGGGAGCTTCCCATATTTATATAAACTTCCAATTAGGAAATTTCCACTTTCGAGTTTAGAAACTACATAAATTATCAAATTAGAAAGTTCATATTCATGATTTTCTTATATGGATAATTTTGTATTTCTGAATTAGAAATCTCATAAAGTACCAATTTAGATGTTCCATATGGATGAATTTCTAATTTGGAAAATTTTCACGAATTCCTATTGTAGTCGATTTGGGAAGATATTTGCTCATACGGATTTGTAATCGAAATATTGACACGTGGACTTTAGAGCATAGACTGGGATCAAGGCTTTTTTTAAACATTTTTATTTTATGTAGAATTTGAGAATCATGTAATATTTAGGAAAATATTTGCCATAAGATTCATTTAGCACATCCGATATAATTTGATGATGATGGACCCTAGTTTGACTTTAGTCTCTACCCGTTGACCGTAGGATAATTTGGATCGTAGTAGAGACCGATTATCTCGATCGGGCGGGTTCGATGTCTAACACCTTCCGAAACCTGTAATCTAACCCCTTACCCATTTCTCTGATCCGTGGACCTATCCATATCCATCTGGAGTTATTTATGGTTCCTAGACCTAAACTAGGTGGCGACTCCCATCTTTCAAAATCCCCCATTTATAAATCGGACCCTTATCCACTTTTTTGGCGAAAATGGGTCGAAGCGATTTTAGATATGTTCAGCTCGCTTTTAATCTGTTATAGAGGTGGAATTTTGCTTCTTACAACAACCCAAACCAAGCCACAAGGAGGTGAGGTGGTTGCTATTGGAAAGGGTAAGACTGTTGGGGAAAACGAAGTGGATCCTAATGTTAAGGTGAATTTTTATGAATCATTGTTAGCCTATCCATGTTTCTTATTATTTATTAATTAGGTCTCACTAATGCATTTTTTTTCTTTGTGGGGTAAACTGGTGCCAAAGTAGTGTACTCAAAGTATGCTTGGACTGAGGTTGAATTTAATGGATCAAATCATCTTTTATTGAAGGAAGATAACATTGTGGGTGTTCATGAGACTGATGATATCAAAGATCTCAAGCCTTTGAATGATCATATTTTAATCAAGGTCGGATTCTTTCTTAAGCCATTTGATTTTCCCTAAAGTAGGGATCCTAGATTTCTGGATTACTATTTATTCTCTAACTCTGGTTTAGAACCTAGAACGTTTGTTGAAATCATGCTTTATTTATATATGTATAGACAACCTATAGCATGCATTTCTTAGATTGCCTAAACCTGTAGGGGCAATTCTGCATGAATACTTCACCTTGTTCTTGAGCATATTGTGCCTCAGAGTTGAATACTCTTTGATTTCAGGTTGCCCAAGTTGAGGAGAAAACTGCTGGTGGCTTGTTGCTGACAGCTGCTTCCAAGGAGAAACCGTTCGTTGGAATTGTAAGATTGTTTTTCTTAATATAATAAATGTTAGAGTTTTTAAGTAGTTTTGTAAATTTGGCTATTGAAAAATATGTCTGTGTTTGGGCTTTGGCATCAAGTAATTACGTTACGTGGGCAAATGGGAATAATGCTCATTTTTTTTCACTTCGTATTGTACTAAGTGATTGTTGTTGGGCCTGGTCCGTTGGACGAAGAAGGTAAAAGGAAACCACTAACAGTCGCCTCGGAGAATATGGCCTTGTACTTCAAATATGCTGGAAATGAGTTCAAGGGCAGTGATGGTTCTGATTACGTAGTTCTTAAGGCATCTGATGTGATAACAGTTTTGCCTTTAGTAGAAAAAATATTGTACTCAACAAAAGCTTATTACATTTGTTGGCTTTAAGGATTTTTTTTTCTCTTTTTTTTCCGAGGTAAGTGATGTTCAAGTGTAATCAACATAGGCTTTATTAGATATATTTATTTAAAACTTTTTGATTTGGGAAATCTATAAATCAATTCAAACAATGGAATTGATATATCTTAAGCAAACCAACAGGTAGGCCTCTAGTTTGATTGTTGATGCGTATCATTTATGCTAGCAAGTGCACTAATCGTTTCAAGTAATAAGATATCGTTCCCATGAGGATTAAGTTACTAAGTACCAAAAATAATCACCTAAATTACTATTTGATAAATTGAGAATTTTAGAATTGCAAATTGAAATAACAATGAAACAAGAAAGAATGGATTCTTATGAATTAAAAACCTAGGGCTTTCGACTTCACTACATATACTCCTACGTAATTGATTATTCAAAGTAATAACTGATTTGCCTTATTTGGAGGTTTAATTCCCTAAACCAACTAGTGTTTTCTCTCGAAATACACTAGATTACTCCTTAAAATATTAACTCAGCACATCTCTATGTGAATTTAAATACCAAAGAGTCATAAAATCTGTGGAATTATTGTAAATTGAATTACTAACCTCTTAGAACATGCTAAAGTACCTCTACCGTTCATTCATTCTAACATGATCTATTTTATTGATCTAACCTAGATTCTAATTCTCATATAAACCTAGATCAATAAATCAATCAAAACTTTGGCCTTCAGATTTGATAGCATTAAACTCAAAATAGACACACAAATAAGTAATTGCAAAACTAGGAATTAAATTTGAATAAAACAACTACGAAATTGTATCTGAGTTACATCTCAACCCTAGAAATGAAATTTAGTTCATAACGAAATATGAAACAAACATCTTGAAGTTAAACATAGAAGAAAGGAAGAATAAACCAGTAAAATTCGAGATTGCCGTAGCAATCACTTGATCTCCTCTCCCTCTTCTTCTCTAGCCTCCAAGATATCTCTAAACCTTAAAAAATCAACTACTTATAGCCTCCATACGTTCTGAATACAATTAGGGTTCAATCCCCTTTAAATCGGATCTCAATGATCTAATAATAACACGAGACGAAGTGCAGAAAACGGGATCGCGCCGCGTGCCGCGGCAAGAATGTACCCACCGCTGTGGCGGCTAGCTTCTGTTTTGGGGTCTTTGTTGATTTAAATACGAGCGCCGCGGCAGCCTCTGCCTCTTGTACTCCATTCTTTGAAAATTCATCGTTTCTTCCAATTTCACCCCGAATTACTTCCTTTTCGTATTCTTGACCATTTATTACCTAAAACAATAAAAAGAACGATTACTAAATAAAATCACTCTCAAATTAACAAAATGTCAAGTAAAATTACATAGAATAAGTCGTTACAAACCGACTTATCAAATTCCCCCAAACTTAACATTTGCTAGTCCTCGAGCAAAAAAAACAGAAATAAACCTAACCTAGAATGAACTGAATCAAAACTAACTTCAGATTCTTCAAGTTTCAAGAATAAGTTTCATTTAACAAGCACAATTCACAATAGTGTCTCAAAAATCACTGATAACATAAAGCGTCAAGAATCTATTGGACATTACAAAAGCTAGAAAAATCACCTCAAACTTTCATCCCATTCAAATCATCAATTCTCTGAAAAATCCAAGTAAGCAATCTCTAAAACAATCAATTCCACCACCCGGATAATTTTATAAAAACAATGCAAACAAATTTGACCTCTAAATAGTAATGAAACATCAAATCTCATAAGCTTGGCTTTCTTGTCACTCTCCACTAATGTAAACTCATCATGCCACCTCGGATCAAAATGTCTTAATTAAGCTTGTAATGTTAGGTTTAAGTATTGGCTCAAAAAGAATGGATAGGATAATTCAAAGAATGAGAATACTCACAACCGAACAAAATGTAACATTCTAAAGAGCTTAAGAATACTAACATCACAACTTCACTTTTCATACTTTCCTTCTTTCTTTTGTGCTATAACACTTTCGCACACTTTCACCACTACTACCTTCAAAAGTTTTTTTTTTAATCAAAAAATAAATAAATGAAGAACACTTTTCTTCAAACTTGTATCCCTCCTTCATTTTTCTTCAAGACCCCCTAACTTATTTTTGATTATCACCGGGGTCAACAACATTTTTTTCTATCATTTTCTCTCTTAACAATAGATTTTTGTTCTTCAATCTCAACAAATCACACACAAGTGAATATTCTCATTAAATGTAAGGATAAGTGTTTAGGCTCAAAACTAGGTAGGAAAATAAGTTTAAAGAAAGAAAATTAAGGCAAAAAATTAAATAAATGGCTCAAATGGGTTACTAGCGGATAAAACTAATTAAGGTAGAAAGAAAAGCTCAAACGGTCCAAAGATAGCCTAAATCATTTCCTAAGCAACATGAAA
The DNA here is from genome assembly GCF_017979445.1 of Akebia trifoliata. NCBI lineage: Eukaryota > Viridiplantae > Streptophyta > Magnoliopsida > Ranunculales > Lardizabalaceae > Akebia > Akebia trifoliata. Next base: position 11,832 of record NW_028237167.1, on the reverse strand, counting down.
GTCTAGGATTTCGCCTCGAGCGACAATCAGCCAAGTTCTAAAATCTGTTGAGGCCTATTTTTCATTCACAAATGTCTAAATAAAATGTCTCTAAGTAGCAAAACAGGATCATTATTCAAAATTACCATACTAGACCAACATTGAATATCCAATTTAAACAAAACCAATGTCTAAGCTATCATCAAAGTCTAAGTAATTTCGAATTCCAACTCAACAGCCACATATCACAGTAATCAAGTTATCATCATTGACTTTATGAATTGACTTGAAAACAAAGGAAATGCTCAAAAGTTGAAAATCTTAATGTAGAAAACAAATAAAAGAATAGAAAAGAATAAATAAATAAAAATGAAAAATAAAAGAATGAAAAGAATGATAGTATGACTTTAATGCAGCTAACAACTCAAAGAATAAAAGAATCAAATTATTTTCTCCCCCCCAAACTTAAGTATTTCATTCCCCTCAATAAACAAAATCAAACAAACTAAAATAAGGAAATTAGAGGATAGAATAACTCCCTTCTCGATTTATCTCGGGTACAACGACATTTTCTCCTTTCTTTTCAAGCAGTATCTGTAGACACCCCATTTTTGCATCCGCCTGATTAATCAAGTCGTCAACCCGATCGCAAAGGTTCCCAATGATGGATGTCTATTCCAATGCTTTATTTTGTTACCAGATATGTTTCAGAAATTCGGACGAGGTATCTCGAACTGACAAAACTTAGAAACCACGCTACGCTAGGTAAATATGACTCCAGAAACATAGAAATCATCATCTTGCAAACTAAAAAGAAGCTTCACGATAAAAATCACTAAAAATGATTAAATTACCAAAATACCCCTAACATCAAAACAGCCCTAGAGCCTGCATTACGCTTAGGAAAACCCACTCAAACATATAAAACAACAAATCGAAACCAAGTAAACCACTTCGCCAATTTTCACAAAATTTGACAAAATTACGAAAATACCCCTCATAAAGTTCACGATCATTTCATACAAAAAAAATTCATAAATGACAAAAACCAACATTCCCATTGAATTCCTTACGAAAAACTGATTCCAAAACATCCTGGAACATTGAAAAACAACTTAAAACGTAAAAAATCCTCTCCGAGGGCAAAATGGTAATTTCACAATTTTAGTAATTAAAAATTTCGAAATTAATAAATAAATCATTAAATAATGTAAAGTGAAACATTAATAAAATTAATTATAAAATTTAAACTAAAAAATTGATCAATCAGGCTTTCAAGAAAAATTGTTGATGGTTCGCAAGGACCCCTCCATTTGGGGGTCCAAAGAATTAAAGATATAATAGAGGGGGGTTCTCCAAAAATTTAAAGTCAACCAAGCAAGACTAAAGTCAAGATACTAAAGTCAATCAAATAAGACCAAAGTCAAAATTAAAGTCAATTAAGTAAGACTAGAGTCAAGTATTAAAGTCAACCTCATAAGACTAAAGTCAAAATCCTAAATCAAAACCCTAATCTAAACTAATCGAGTCAATCTCATAAGACTAAGGTCAAAACCCTAAATAAAAACCCTAATCTAATCAAGTCAATCTCATAAGACTAAAGTCAAAATCCTAAATCAAAACCCTAATCTAAACTAATCAAATCAATCTCATAAGACTAAAGTCAAAACCCTAAATTAAAACCCTAAAGACTAAGTCAAAACCCTAATTAAAACCCTAAAAGAAATCTTAATCAAACCCTAATGCTTCTAAAAAACTTTATAAATAAGAGCCTCCACACCCTATTTTCGTATCAAAGAAAAAACCCTAGGAAAAGTAGGTAAAGAAGCCTCCATAGCCTCCCCAAAACCCTAATTTTGGAGCCCCAACTCCTTCCTAACACCCACACTCCGATTTTAGCCTAAAAAACACCCAAAAGCCTCTAAAAAACATCCCAAAAATCCACAACAAATTTGAAGCACTCAGATCCAAGAAGGAGATACCTTACCTCGAAGATCAGGAATCAGATCCGGAGATAGAACGAAGTAAGGAATACGGTACATGAGTCATTCTAACCAGATCTGAGGGAATAACACTTTTGCAGATCAAAGGTAAATTTTTTTATTTTTTTTAATCTAGGTTTATCATTAGCAATGTAGATCTATTTGAGATAAGTAGAGACCGACATTGGCCGGGCGGGGTTGGTGCCTAACACCTTCCAACCCCGTAACATGATCCCCGGATTCAGATTTCTATAGTAGATTAGTTCTTTTTATCCATTGTAGGGTCAATTTGGTTCCTAGACTGTAATAACTAGGTGGCGACTCCCAAACCTCAAGGGTCAAAAGCGGATCCGCGCATCCCGCGGATCGAGGGCACTTTCAGTGGCGACTCCACTGGAGACTATTGAGGATCAGACTTGAAAAGCCCCAAGTGTGGGATGCATTGCCAATAGGACCTTTTTTATTTTATTTTTAGTTATTTGTTTATTTATTTATTATTATTTATTTTTCCATTCTTTTTGGCTTAATTATGGATCATTTGTTTGGATTCTGAATACTTTGTTTTGGCACATTTTCATGGTTCAATCTAAGATCATTCAAAATGACCCTAAATAATGCAGGATGTCAAGAGGATAATAGTGAAGAAATGGTTGTTGAACCATTCTCATTATTTTGTTTATTTTATATTTTTGGATTGTATTATCTTTTCTTGGCGTTACTTGGATTGATTTTGGGTATGACATTTTGGAGTATCACTTTTTAGGATTCAATCTAGGGTCATTTTGGGATGATCCTAAATAATGAAAAATTCAAATTGACATAAATTGATGATAGAATGATGGTGGTTGGAATGTGATTTATGGATTTTTTTAATAAAAAAAAATTGAATTTTTTTTAGCACGTTAGTAGGCATATTTGGCAAGTTGTAAAAAAAAATTATTTGTGACTAATGCACTAAGAAACAAAAAAATTGCCTTTTTTAATGTTGTTCATGATGAGGATAGGATTTTTGAAAAAAAAATCAGAAAAAAATCGCAAAAATTGTTTTTTAACGCGTGGTGTGCCGTTAGTAGAAAACAGTTTCTACTGTTTTTTATCTTCTTCTCCATTTGCTGAAAAACAGCAAACAGAGACGTTTTTCTTGTTCTTTCTCTCTCTCTCTCTCTCTCTCTCGTTCTAAACGACATTCCATAATAGATGTTGTGATCATCAACTTTTCATCAAAACTAACCATCTCATATCTTTTGCTCTTCGTTTAAAGTTTCTAAAACTCGAATCGATCAAAGAAAGAGAGATGTTTCGAGTGAATAATAGTTTGATCGGATCATTAAACATCTGGACATTGATCTTCTCAATCCCAATAGAAGGTGCATCGGTGTAGAAGTTCTTGGACACTCGGAATGCCAAAGATTTCTTTAAATCCCTCTGTTATCGCTTGGAGTATTCTTGTTCGGGGTATTCGTTGTTGGGTGCGGTCGTTTCTTGTTGCAAAGTATCAGCATTTCTATGAATTTATCTATTCGTGATGACGAATAAATGAGTTGGGCAGAAGATATCAGGGATGAAATGCAAAGAGTATTAGCTTGGAAATTACACGAATTGGTTGCAGAAACACGTGGTTAATGGTGAGAATTGATATAAGATAAAGAGTTGTTTGATCGAAACACAGGTTTTTACGATTCTTGGCAATGATATTGATCAAAAGGGAGCCCAATTTTATCAGAAGAATCTGTCTCTCAATTCGTCAATTTTGCTAAAACCTTTCACTGTTCGTGGGAGATTGATTTAAAAAAAAAGAAGAAAAAACAATTATTGCTGAGCTTAGATGAAAGTGATGGATACCCTACAACTTGGGTTTATTAACATTACCAAACACGACATCCATATTTTGCCACGTTGCACTCTCTCCAGCCCAATTTGATTACTTGACCATCCTTTTCTAGAATATCTATGCTGATCTGATAATATAGTTTTGATCAAGTATTTGAGTTCAATAACGATCTGATCGAATAATAATCCAATTTGATAACTTAATTACCAGATCAGTTATGGATAAAATTTTTATGAAGGGCCATGATTGGGAGACTGCAACCTTGTGTGGTACCCATGGTGTGTGTTATAATGTTTATTAACTCTTGGAGTGCAGGATTGCCAATTTTTTCCCAATATATCTTAAAATGTTGTCTAGGATAGATAGGATAATTTATGATCTTGTCCATGTGATCATATCAAGAATTACCCTTCTACGTACTTGTCAATACCATTATAGAATCGGGTTTGGGATGTCCTTTTGCAGATTTTTTTTGTTTTGTTTTGTGATTAAAAAAAAAAATTAAGAAAGAAATTGAATAATAAACAAATTTATTTTGCGATTTCTTTTTCTTAAAAAAAAAAATCAATTTGTTTAAAAAAAAAAAAAAAAAAGAGGTACATCAATCCTTATAATGATCGTTCTATTACCAATTCAATGTTCATTGAATCTCGACTTGTTTAAGGTCACCCAAAATGATTTTTCGATTGGACCATGAAAAGAATTGTGCTAGGATTTGATTGATTATTTCTGATCGATTTCTCATCTAATATGTTATGATCTCTATAGGTAATTTTGGATATGCTTATTTTGATTTTGATCTCGATGCTATGAATTGTGATTAATATTTCAATGTTGTAATGAAATGATCAGGCCCATGGGCCCATTTATTTAAAAAAGGCCCCGGGCGCACCCCACCTTGTTTTGCACACACCACATGCACGTTTACTGTTTTGAGCACTTACACGTCCCATATAGCCAATGTGGCACTAGTGCGTGGCCCGGTCTTTTCGGAGATGCGACGTCATTCATGAAACCCACAACTCCAGTCACGTACCTTAGGGTATATCAAACTGAGGGCATTAATACCATCTAATTAGGTGATTCTGAGAGATATATTGATGCACCCAGGCTGGAGCGACCTGAGCCTTTTACCTATTGTAAACCACACAGTTACATGTCCCAATTGCCAACGTAGTACTAGTACGTGGTCGGTCCCCTCGTGGGATGCCAAACCATTTATGAAAGCTACAACTCTTGACTCGTACCCATAGGTATAAAAGATAATCTAAATATATCAATTGCACTTCTTGGTCAAAACCGGTGCCTAAGCAAGATCTTGCCCCGTTGTACCCTACTATACGAGGGGGATAGACTATGTCTATTCTAGACGAGAGGTATTTAAGTGGGCCCTTGCTCAGCATTGTGCGCCACCTCTCAACTGGAGATCAAACTGGCTGTTTTTGACTTCAGAGAAGTGAATTGAGGTTTTAGATTATCACCTATACGGTATATCAAACCAAAGTCACTACGTATCGAAAGGTATATAGGTGTGCTTGGGCAAGAGTGGCCAGAAAAAAAATGCATTGCACGTAGTATGCTTAGAGTCTAGAAACTTTCCCAGTAGGTCACGACTCGAACTTATCGTGGGTGTTCCCGGGTTGTTTATTGAATAGAGTCCGTTGATTGATGAATGTATGTGAGTGATGTGAATGGTGGGATCAGAGTGTATGATTGTCCTCAAGGATAAAAAATATTGTTTTTGAAAATCAAAATGGGTGCACCGACCCAATAAAGAATCCATTCTTTTATAATAATGATCCAGTCCATCCCGATCCAACAGTCCTGATGGACCGGGCCATTTAAATCGAAATAGAAATCAAATTTTCAAAGAAGAAAAATAGTTTACAAAGGCAAAATATTTCCCAGAAAAAAAATATTTTCCAAAAGAAGTGTTTTCCAGAAAAAGTGTTATTCTCTAGAAAAAATATTGTCTAAGAAAAAACGTTTTCCAAAAAATATTTTTCATAAGAACAAGATTTTCCAAAAGAAAATGATTTCTAAATAAAAAACTATTTTTCAGAGAAAAATATTTTCCAAAAGAAAAGAAAATGATTTACAAAAGATCTATGTTTGCATGAAATTTTTTTGAAATATGTTTTTTACCAAAAATCTATTTTTTTCATGGACCTTATAAAATTATCAAAATATGTTTTTCTAAAAAGAAATGATTGCAAAAAATAATCAGTATTGTGAAAATTGTTATTCAATAAAAATATTATTTTCAAGAGTGCAATAAAATTATTTTTCTTCTAAATAATCATTGAATGGATGAATTGTTTAACGGATTGGTGTACAAAATTCTATAAAATCTCAGGGTTCATTTAAAATGTTATCAAGGGGGGACACTGAAATTGGTTAAATTCACCTTCAAAGAGGTTTTAAGGGTTATCATTGTATCTAAGCTCTATCGTCTATCGTCTAGCTAGGGCTGTAAATCCGGTCAGTTAGAGTAAATGTCAATATCAAGTCAAACAGTCAGAAATGACCTCAAAATTTCTCAACATCGTCCAGTTGTTCTTTAAAGATCATAGTGCTTCAATCCTACCGGTTATAAGCAATATCTCAGTCCTCAGTCCTAATCAAACTCGTGTGAGTACTTATCTTGAGTTTTCAAGAGTCATTTGGGTTAGCTCGAGTCCCTTTTTCCAGCAAGCTCATGTCTTCCTTAGATTGAGTCTACTATTTCCTATTGAGTCAAGTTAGTTCATCGAGTCTATAGAGGTTCTGTTGTCCCATCTGAAATTGATCGGATAAAGGAAATTTTTGAATACCTCGAGCGCATTAACGAATTAACTAATAATTTGATAGATTTCGTTTCTGAACAAGAAGATAAGAGTCGGGCTCAACCTTTAATCGAGAAAGGAAATGTCTTTGACCTTGAAACAAAAAATAATTCTTAAAGAGATTCAAATAGAAACCATCTTATCCCTAATGGAACACCAGGGGATAATGAATTTACTCAGAAATTTCAAAAGACTTGTTCGTGTGATCATATGAGGGTATGTTAGGTACAAGCTTGGGTATTGTTCAACACGGAATAGATACTCGTCTATATCGATGAATCAAAAGAAGATGTTATAAAATGTATCAGCACTATCCTTACTACATCTTGAGTTTCAAATCACATATTATCAGTCGATATGGGGTACCTTTTGAACTGATCTCTGATAATGGGTCGTACTTCAAAGCATAAATCATTACTCTATGTTTAAAGTTGAAGATCCGGAAGCACAAATCATCCCCCTACCGTCCTCAGATCAATGGAACGGTTGAAGCAGTTAGTAAGAGTCTCAAGACTATCATCAGGAAAATATGTCAATCACATCGAGATTGGTCAGAAAAATTATCATTCACGCTATGGACATATCGAACTTCAATTCGATCCTTTACTGGAGCTACTCCCTACTCCTTAGTGTATGGCATGGAAGTAGTCTTGCCAGTTGAAATGAAAATTTCGTCTCTCAGGGTCTTGTTGAAAAATCATTTGTTAGAAACAGATTGGGTTCGACAGCAGTATGAAGAATTAAACTTGATCGAAGAAAACGAGTTAAAGTCCTGTACCATGTGCAAGCTTATCTAAGAAGAGTCACATGTGCATTTGACAAAAAGGTCAAAGCTCATCATTTACAAGTCAAGGATTTAACTATCAGACTTCAAAGAAAATTGAACACTCCTCCTCGACTATAGGAGAAAGTCTGAACCCAATTGGAGAAATTCATTCATTAAGAAAATACTGTCAGGAAAAGCTGTCAGACTTCAAGATCATGATGGAATCGAGTTACCAGAACCAACTAACCTTGACCAAATCAAACGGTACTACATTTAAGGAGGCCATTTTTGGCCGAATCAATTTTCCTATTACCTAGTTCTTTATTTATCCTTTCTCAACCCCTTTTACAAGCCTGTTCAAAAAGAGAAAAATTGTGCCTTTTATTTCTTAGCCCGATCACCTAACCTAGTAGAGGGAATATCTGAACTACGTTTTGGTTTGATCCCAAAAATTTGGGGTACGTAGGCAACCTGAGAAGTTACTTCAGGCCCGACCACATCAAAATAAAAATATATATATATATATAGATTCCCCGACAAAGGAAAAATCTAAAAAGAAAAATATTCAAAAGAAAAAGATATCATCCAAAATGGGGAAGAAAGTTCAAAAAAAAATTTTTTTAATGAAATGCCACACAAGGGGCATTTGGGTTTTTGAGCCTCAAAATTCCTTTCTTTTTATGCATAGTCCCAAGCCTACCTATAAAAGTCCTTCTAAGTACCGTGTGAAAAAGTCAAGGAGGGTAGCGAAGCATGATCAGACAGTAATTCTAAAACTTCAGAAGAGAAGAAAAAGATTTAAAAAAATGATGAAGCCTGCTAAGTTGAAAACCCAAAAAGGACGACTTAGGCAAAAATTAAGGCAAGCTCGCAAAGTTGAAAATCTTAAATGACAACTTTGGCAACAATCAGAGCCAAGAAAAAAGAAAAAGCTCGATAGATCGAAAACCTGAAAAGGCGATCTAGGCAAAAGTTAGAGCAAGTTCGATAGATTGAAAACTTGGAAAGACGATCTAGGCAAAAGTTAGAGCAATACAAAAAAAAACAGAAGAAAATCCCAAGCTGAGAGCAGTTCGAGCTGAAACATCAGAAATCCGAATAATTAAGTTCAATAATCAGCTTAAACCAGGCATAGATTCAGAAGTCACAAGTATCTTGTCTACGATCGATCTGAAAATTCTTACTTCTCCAAGTGAACCAATGGAGAGAATGGTGAATTCTATGATGAGTCTCAAAAGGAAATATTTTGTTCTCTTGAGCCTGACTCAAAATCTTTAATAAAATTAATCAAAATTAAAAGTTGGATCTTTATTGCGCTTGTGGTAATCAAATATTTCAAACCTTCATACAAGGGGCATTTTTTTCTTTTTCCTCTAGATATGTAATTTCCCCCCTTATACAAGGGGCATTTTTTAATGATGTGTTCAATTATTTTTGAGCAATGTTAATCCTAAAAAAATAATGAGAATTTCAAATTTAAAGTTACCCTCTTGATAGCAGTTTTTCGAAAAAACTCTTGAGATTCAAACTCAGGTTTTAAATTCATAAAACTTTTGGATAAATCCTTGAGGTTCAAACAAAAGCACTTCGGATCTCACATTTGACTGTGCCCAGAGATCAATTAATATGGTATTTTTTCATTCCTAGATCCAATCATTCTTGGATTCGATCATTTCTCTTCCAGATTCAGTATCTTTCAGATTTATCCAATTCACTCTGATCAGTCTTTTCCAAATTCATTCATTATTTCCCAAAAGTCCTTCATTCCTTCGCCAATTTTGCTCAGATACCGCCAAGGGTTATCTTGGATTATGCTCAGATGCCGCCAAGGGTTTTCTGGAATTATGCTCAGATGCCGCCGAGGGTTTTCTCGGAACTATGCTCAGATGCCGCCAAGGGTTTTCTTGGAATTATGCTCAGATGCCGCCGAAGGTTTTTCTCGGAACTATGCTCAGATGCCGCCAAGGGTTTTCTTGCAATTATGCTCAGATGCCGCCGAGGGTTTTCTCGAACTATGCTCAGATGCCGCCAAGGGTTTTCTTGGAATTATGCTCAGATGCCGCCGAGGGTTTTCTCGGAACTATGCTCAGATGCCGCCAAGGGTTTTCTTGGAATTATGCTCAGATGCCGCCAAGGGTTTTCTTGGAATTATGCTCAGATGCCGCCGAGGGTTTTCTCGGAACTATGCTCAGATGCCGCCAAGGGTTTTCTTGGAACTATGCTCAGATGCCGTCGAGGGTTTTCTCGGAACTATGCTCAGATGCCGCAAAGGGTTTTCTTGGAATTATGCTCAGATGTCGCCGAGGGTTTTCTCGGAACTATGCTCAGATGCTACCAAGGGTTTTCTTGGAACTATGCTCAGATGCCGCCAAGGATTTTGTTGGAATTATGCCCAGATGCCGCCGAGGGTTTTCTCGGAACTATGCTCAGTTACCGCCGAGGGTTTTCTCGAAATTATGCTCAGATGCCGCCAAGGGTTTTCTTAGATTTATGCTCAGTTTAAATTTACTTCATTTTTGACTCATTTCCAATTCAAACTCTTTGAAATCTATCTCAGATTTTGAGCCCACACACTTGCACAGTTTTTACATCAGTCAAGGAGAATTTTCTAAAATTCAAGGATCTGACACTGCCAGTGAGAGCTCGTGCTCAAGGACCTGACATTTTTCTAGCTTGGGGAGAGTTTTACGCTCAAGGATCCCAACGCCCCGACGAATTGTTAAATCAGGCTGCAAAATGAACTGTCACTAGCTTTGGCATTCGGATATCGCACTATCTACCAAAATAGATTTGCTATCTAGTTTGCTTCAATCCTCTACCAAAGAGGGGCATCTGTAGACACCCCATTTTTGCATCCGCCAGATTAATCAAGTCGTCAACCCGATCGCAAAGGTTCCCAATGATGGATGTCTATTCCAATGCTTTATTATGTTACCAGATATGTTTCAGAAATCCGGATGAGGTATCTCGAACTGACAAAACTTAGAAACCACGCTACGCTAGGTAAATATGACTCCAGAAACATAGAAATCATCATCTTGCAAACCAAAAAGAAGCTTCACGATAAAAATCACTAAAAATGATTAAATTACCAAAATACCCCTAACATCAAAACAGCCCTAGAGCCTGCATTACGCTTAGGAAAACCCACTCAAACACATAAAACAACAAATCGAAACCAAGTAAACCACTTCGCCAATTTTCACAAAATTTGACAAAATTACGAAAATACCCCTCATAAAGTTCACGACCATTTCATACAAAAAAATTTCATAAATGAAAAAAACCAACATTCCCATTGAATTCCTTACGAAAAACTGATTTCAAAACATCCTAGAACATTGAAAAACAACTTAAAACGTAAAAAATCCTCTCCGAGGGTAAAATGGTAATTCACAATTTTAGTAATTAAAACTTTTAAAATTAATAAATAAATCATTAAATAATGTAAAGTGAAACATTAATAAAATTAATTATAAAATTTAAACTAAAAAATTGATCAATCAGGCTTTCAAGAAAAATTGTTGATGGTTCGCAAGGACCCCTCCATTTGGGGGTCTAAAGAATCAAAGATATAATAGAGGGGGGTTCTCCAAAAATTTAAAGTCAACCAAGCAAGACTAAAGTCAAGATACTAAAGTCAATCAAATAAGACCAAAGTCAAAATTAAAGTCAATTAAGTAAGACTAGAGTCAAGTATTAAAGTCAATCTCATAAGACTAAAGTCAAAATCTTAAATCAAAACCCTAATCTAAACTAATCGAGTCAATCTCATAAGATTAAGGTCAAAATCCTAAATAAAAACCCTAATCTAATCAAGTCAATCTCATAAGACCAAGGTCAAAACCCTAAATCAAAACCCTAATCTAAACTAATCAAATCAATCTCATAAGACTAAAGTCAAAACCCTAATTAAAACCCTAAAGACTAAGTCAAAACCCTAATTAAAACCCTAAAAGAAATCTTAATCAAACCCTAATGCTTCTAAAAAACTTTATAAATAAGAGCCTCCACACCCTATTTTTCGTATCAAAGAAAAAACCCTAGGAAAAGTAGGTAAAGAAGCCTCCATAGCCTCCCTAAAACCCTAATTTTGGAGCCCCAACTCCTTCCCTAACACCCCTACTCCGATTTTAGCCTAAAAAACACCCAAAAGCCTCTAAAAAACATCCCAAAAATCCACAACAAATTTGAAGCACTCAGATCCAAGAAGGAGATACCTTACCTCGGAGATCAGGAATCAGATCCGGAGATAGAACGAAGTAAGGAATACGGTACAAGGAGTCATTCTAACCAAATCTGAGGGAATAACACTTTTGCAGATCAAAGGTAAATTTTTTTTTATTTTTTTTAATCTAGGTTTATCATTAGCTATGTAAATCTATTTGGGATAAGTAGAGACCGGCATTGGCCGGGCGGGGTTGGTGCCTAACACCTTCCAACCCCGTA
>NW_028237166.1:0-39485 GCF_017979445.1 Akebia trifoliata | reverse complement strand
TTCCTTGCTACAACCCCGACATAATCACCTCCATTTACCTACAACACAGCCTGCAACCATCTGCCCTTTAACACAGCCCCTTGCTCTCGCATGTCCAACCTCTAATGCCCCCTTCTCTATCTCTATCTCCTAACAGTCCCCTTGCTGCCCAACGTCCTTCTCAGCCTCCTTTTCTCTTTACCTAGCTGCTGCATCAGGGATATTCTGCCCATCTCGACCATCATTTTTGGCACACTCATCTCTTTCAGCCCACAACATTTCCAACGCTCTTGTTGCACTCACAGCACTGTAGCACAGCCATTCAAAGTGCTGTAACACAGCCCCTTGGCTACCCAATCTTTTCACGCCATTACTACAAGGCTTGTCTCGCTGTCTTCATCCCTCGCACCCCCGCAACAGCCAACACTCACAAGCTTTGGGGGTCGTACCTGAAGGAATCAACTCTCATCATTTCTTTTATTTTTCTATAGTTTGATAAATACTTGCAGGTGGAGTTTCTTAATTGATTTCAGGTCATGGAGCTAATTAGGGCTTTTTCCTTCCGTATTTTGTGAAATTCAAAGAAGGATCACGTGATAATTAGGATAATTTTTAGCCATAGGATTTGGTTGAAAAACCCAACATAAATTGATGATGATGATTAGACTGTGACCTTAACTGTAATTTTTGTATGTTGACCATAGGATGATTTTGGATCGTAGTAGAGACCGATCATCTTGATCGGGCGGGTTCGGTGCCTAACACCTTTCGAAACCCGTAATCTGACCCCTTACCCATATCTTTGATCCGTGGACTGATCCATATATGTTTGGAGTTATTTATGGTTCCTAGACCTAAACTTGGTGGCGACTCTCATTTTTCAAAAGTCCCCCATTAATAAATCGGACCCTTATCCACTATTTAGTGGAAAAAGGGTCGAGGCGATTTCATCGGTATGTCTCATCAACTAAGTTTACTAGGTTGGACCGCCATTGCGGGTTGGATTGAAGCAATGTGGACTGGTCTACCCACTTACCTTTGGGTTGGATTAAATAGAGCATCCCGGGAACACCCATAGTCAGTTTGGGTCGTGACCTATAGAAAGGCTCCTAGACTATAGGTTTATTACGTGCAATGCAATTTATCTGGTCACCCTTACCCAAGTATACCTATATACCTCTCGAGCGTACTCAATCAAATGGTACGTGGTGACTTGGTTTAATATACCATATAGGTGATAATCTAAGACTCCAACCCACATCTCTAAAGTCAAAAACAACCAGTTTAATCCCCAATTGAGAGGTGGCGCACGATGCTGAGCAAGAGCCTTCTTAAATACCTCTCGTCTAGAATGGACGTAGTTTATCCCCCTCGTACAGTAGGGTACAGCGTGGTAGGATCTTGCTTAGGCATTGATTTTGACCAAGAAGTGCAATTGGTGAACTTAGATTACCTTTGATATACCGTATAGGTACGAGTCTAGGATTGTAACTTTCATAAATGGTTTAGCATCCCACGAGGGCACCGACCACGTACTAGTACTACGTTGGCAATCGGGACATGTGACTGTGCGGCTTAACTCTTTTCAGCACGAACTAAAAAAATAACTCTTTCTTATGGTCTAATCAAGGATGCTTTCGGGTGATCCGAAATAAATCGAGGCTTCAATGAACATTAATTGAAGATAGCATGATAGTTGTTGAGATTTGGAGTGATAATTTCTCTCTTTCATTTTGAACAAATTGATTTTAACAAGAAAAATTATTTTTTTTTTTAAATACTAAAAACAAAAAGCTAAAATGCAACCTAAAAAAGAATCTATTGCCACAACAACTACACGTTTGGGATAAAACGTTTTGATTGCGTGCTATTAGTAGAAAATTTTACTAAACCAAAATTTTCCTTTGCGTGATATGCTTTTAGTAAAAAATTAAGCGTGCTTCCGTGCGTGATTCACATAAAAAAAAGTATAAAAAAATTTTTGTGGGCTACTGTGTGTGATGTTCATGCCTGTAAGGATCTGATTTTTGGAGGGCCAATTCATGAAAAAACATAAAACCAGTAGAGGAAGACAACAGAGAAAGATTGAATTAAGTGGGTCCTACGCCTAAGTGTGGAATTTATCATAAACCCGGAGAGAAGAATTTTACTGAGAATGGGAGACATGAATCTCAAACATCAAGAACAAGAGATTAAGCATTAAGAAATAGTCTATGGAAAAGAGATCAATAATACTATCAAAATCACAACTTTGTATATAGATTCCCAGATTGGAAGAATAGAGTTTATATAAATAACAGGAGATCTGCACCGACCCAAAGATAAAAAACACAATAAAACGCAGTAAATGGACTTTTCGTTTTGACATTGAGAACTAAAATCGAACCTTGAAATCAGAATCCCAACAAAAGCTAGAAATTCCCACCTCCAAAACCCAAGAAAAAAAAAGAAGGAAATATGCTCAAATTCTTAACCAAATAAAAACTTCAGAACTTCAGATCTGTGAAATATCTCAAGAGGAAAAGAAACAGAGAACAGAAATCTCAAAGATCGCCTATAAGGAAGAGAAGATGGGTGAAAGAGAGAGAGAGAGAGAGAAATGCCTCTCTGTTTGCTATTTTTGTCTTCTTTCTCATTGGAGAAGAAGATAGAAATAGAAAAAAAAATTGTTTTTACTATTAGCATCCCACGCAAAAAAAATAATTTTTTTTTGATATTTTTTTGATATTTTTTTGATATTTTTTTCTTGGAATCCTCTCCTCATCACAAACAACATTAAAAAAGGTATTTTTTTTTATTTCTTAATGCATCACTCACAAATAATTATATGAGAAGAAGATGAAAATAAAAAAAATCATTTTCCACTTATGGCACACCACGCATCAAAATATATTTTTTTTTCTGTTTTGTTTTTATTGGAATTCTCTCCTCATCACAAACAATGTTTAAAAAGGTATTTTTTTTGTTTCTTAGCGCATTACTTACAATAATTTATTTTCACAACTCGCCACCCATGCATAGTAATGTGCTAAAAAAATTTCATCCAAATTTTTTTTTTTAAAAAAAAAGGTAAAATCCATGATTCTCATCCCAATCACCATGATTCCATCCTCAATTTATATGTCAATTTGAATCTTTCATTGTTTAGGGTCATAAAAAAGAGAGCCTTAATCAAAAACAAAAATACAATACCCAAAATCCAAATAAACAATCCACAATCAAGCCACGAAAATAAAAATAAAACATAAAAATAAATAAATAAACAAATAAAATAAAAAAAACTAGGTCGATTTGGCAATGTTCCCATACTTAAGATTTTTCAAGTTTGATCCTCAATAATCTCTAGTGGAGTCGCCATTGAAAGCGCCCTCGATCCGCGGGGTGTGCGGATCCACTTTTTATTTTTAAGGTTTGAGAGTTGCCACCCAGTTATTACGGTCTAGGAACCGAACATTGACCCTACAAAGATAAAAACAACTAATCTACGAATAGAAAAACTATGGTCCGGGGATCACGTTATGGGGTTGGAAGGTATAGGCACCAATCTCGCCTGGCAAACACCAGTCTCTACCATTTCCCAAAGAAGATTACATTGCTAAAAGACCTATAACAAATAAATAAAATAATAAAAAAAATAAAAAAGTTTACCTTGATGATCGCAACAATGGTTCCCTCAAAATTGACGGAGAGATTCTTTATTTGTGATTCCTTGCTTCGTTTTCGTCACTGAATCCGCTTTTGATCTTCTAAGATGAAGTATCTTCTTCCTAGATCTGAGTGTTTTTTTATTTTTTTATGGATTTTTGGATGTTTTAAAAGAGTTTCTAGGTGTTTTTTAAGAAAAAATTGCGGTTTGGGTTTTAAGTAAGGAATTAGGGCTTCAAAATTAAGGTTTGGGGAAGGCTAGGGAGACTTTTTGACCTAATTTTTCTTAGGCTTATTTTTTCATACGAAAATAGGTTGTAGTGGTCCCTATTTATAGATTTTTTTTTGTGCCTTTTAGATAGAGTTAGTATTTGATTAGAATTCTTTTAGATTGAGTTAGTATTTGATTAGAATAATTTTATATAGAGTTAGTGTTTGATTATAATTATATTAGAGTTAAGGTTTGACTTTGATCTTATTAGATTGATTAGGATTTTGACTTAAGTCTCATTTGATCGACTAGAAGTTAAGATTTTGACTTAAGTTTTACTTGATTGACTTGACTTTAGGATTTTGACTTAAGTCTTACTTGATTTACTTGACTTAAAAAAAATTTAATTTTAATTACAATTTTACTTTAGATTAATTAACGTTTTAATTATTAATTTTAAAATTTTTAATTATTAAAATTGTAAAATTATCGTTTTGCCCTCGGAGAGGACTTTTTACGTTTTAAGTTAATTTTCAATGTTCTAAGATGTTTTGGAATAGATTTTTCGAAAGGAATTCAATGGGAATATTGGTTTGTGTCATTTATGAAATTTTTTGTGTGAAATGGTCATGAACTTTCTAAGAGGCAATTTTCGTAATTTTATCGAAGTTTGTAAAAATTGGCGAAATGGTTTATTTGATTTCGATTTCTTGTTTTATGTGTTTGAAAAGGTTTTCCTAAGCGTAATAAAGGCTCTAGGGATGTTTTGAGGTTAGGGTTATTTTGGTAATTTGGTCATTTTTTAGTGATTTTTATCGTAACGTTTCTTTTATCTACAAGATGATGATTTTTATGTTTTTGGGGTTATATTTTCCTAGCGTAGTGAAAAGGTCCCAATTATTCGATTTTGAGACCGTAATTGCACTAAAATTACCATTGCATAAATGTTAGTTCCTTTAAATAATAACAAAATTATTTCATTAATCCAAATTAATAGAGCTAATGATATATTAGTGTTAATTGTAGCGCACGTGGAAGTTATCAAATCGCGAAACAATTACGGTTACAATACACGAGCCGAAAGGAAGCATCCAGAAAAACCTCAAAGGATTTGGGCGCCACGTCACCGCGCCGCGGCTAGGCATGACCGTGCCGCGGTCATCTCGAGGAATTTGTCCTCGAGATTTTCACAGAAGCTTCCAATTGCTTCGGTGGTTGTAACTGAATGGGTAGTTCGAAGCGAATCATCCGAAAAGTTGACCCAATTACCCGAATACAAATGTTATAAATTGGAGGGTTGATTTTAGAGAAGGGGTCTTCTCCTTGCTCTTTTCTTCTCTAATTTTTGGTTTTTATTCTTTTAATTTCTCTGTAATTTTTCCTTTTGGAGACCTCTTGAGTGTAGTGAGAACTTCAAAAGTGATCCATTCATACTTTTTGTAATCCTTTGGAGAGCTATTAAGGAGCATTACTAATCAATCATCATCTTCTTCACCCATTCTCTCTTTTCTCTTTATTAATTTCTGCAATTTTAGTTCTTGCGATGATTGGCTAAATTCTCATTAGAGAAGTTAAGAAAGCCAGAGCAAATTAATCCCTCTAATGTAGATTATATTCTTGCTTTGCTTACATGTTATTATTCATGAAAATTCTCCTCTGATTAAGGTAGTCTAGTTTATATTTCTGATTCAACTTTGATAGCCATTACTTAGATAAGTTCAAGAACGGTTATGCTTTGTGAAGAATCAGAATATAAATTGGGCAATCTCCATCATATTAGGATTTTCATGAATAGCTTCTAATTTCTTTCAAAATTTAATTGATCCATCTTCCGATCCATGAGCAATGACTTGCTCCATGGATTGAGTTAATTTCAGAATTTATCTACATTATGGATTAATTGCAAGGGTTTGATTGACTTCTCTAATCTCTCTTTCTTATATCCTCAATCTCTATTTGTAGTTTCATTTCATTTACAAATTAGTTGTTAATTATTCTCTATTTTTAAAACAAATCATTTTGTTTTTAAGAAAAATCTGTTTTCCAATTCTGTTTTGAACTTTTATCTGATTGAATCTTTGAATCCAAACTGTCCCTGTGGAACGAATTCGACTTGCCCAAAGTCTTAGTTCAAATCTCTATCTCTGCATCTTTATAGCAAGCTTTACAATCGATCAAAATGGCGCCGCTGCCGGGGACAGCGAGTTGATTCATTTTCCAATTTGGAAAGTATCCGAAATAGTTTCCGAAACAGAACCGATGGTTTTTGAAACAGAAGCCAAACGATTTAAAAAAAATTGAAAAAAATTTCATTACAATCCTCAGGATATCAGAAACGATTTCCAATTTGAAAAATCGATTTTCATCAAAAGTTTACCGCGCCGTGGTTACCCCTAGGTGCGCCGCGGTGACGTGGCAACATTTTCTGCTGATTTTTGTTGGACAATTTTCTGACATCATGGACATTGTAATGGTCATATATATATATATATATATAATATATATAATATATACTATATATTATATATATATATATATATATATATATATATATATATATATATATATTTTCTTAATATTCTGATTTGAATAATTTTGTTCTATTCAGGTGAAGGACTCGACGGAAGTCAACGGAAATTGACGAAAGGCGACTCGTGGAATTTTTATCCACTGAATTGATTCTATCACCAAGAAGATCATCAAATTCAAATTTTTCTGCATTTTATTTTTTAGAAACCAATTTGTATTAGGTACTTGAACTTGTATTAAATTTTAATAGTATCCGAGAGGGCTCGGATTGTAATAGATTTAGGGACGAACGATAGTGGGACGAAACTATCTCAGCCCCTCGGGTTCGTACACCAAGTTTGGTGTTGGTGGCCCGAGTCGACTCAACTCGATCATCCCCCGTCTAGAACGGGAGGTAAATTTCGAAACAGTTACGCATCACTCGCTAGTGAGTTTCTGTATTGCTTTTGAGTGACTAATTTGTACACATTAGATTGCACCTAGTAACAAGGGTACCCTTACGAGGATGGCACCATAAGATAAGAGTCGGAGTTCATTACCGATATCTTGCCCTTCTAGGAAAATCAAATTCACAACCAATTAATTAATTAAAATTAATTAGATTGGACTCTAGGTTCCATCGAGCTCATTAAGCAAAACTATTCAAAAGTTGCACCAATTGCACTTCTTGATCGTGAACAGTGCCTAGCGCAATCTTGCCCTGTAGTTCTACGTGAATTCAGGGGATAGACTACGTCTATTCAAGACGAGAGGTGATCTAAGAGTACCCTTGCTCAGCATTGTGCACCACCTCTCCTCTAGAGATTAAACTGGCTGTTCCGATTTCAGAGATTTGGGTTGGAGGCTTTGATTAATCTTTTGAACCAGTTAGGAGCTGTCTAGTAATAGGCACCCAGTTCTCACGTCTGAATTCCTCCCTCTTATTGTGTGCAATTTGGTAGTGTATGTTAGGTAGGAGATCGCAAAAAAATCCAATTGTATTTGATCCGGAGATCACAAGGTCTCACCCTCTACCTAAGGTTAGAAGAGAAAGCAACACCGTTCTCACTCCACCAGTCCCAGAAATGGATCCACATCCACTTCCACCTCATCACATCCATGAGGATCAACGAACGCTTAATGAGTTGTTCGCACCTATTACTGCCAACTCTCCATCATGTATAATTTTACCTGCTGCTAACGTGGCACAATTTGAAATTCGGGCAGCCACCATCAATATGCTACCCAAATTCCACGGTTTTGAAAGCGAACAACCGTACAATCACCTCAATAAATTCTTGACCTTATGCCAGACATTCAAAAATGGTCATCTCGACGATGAGAATGTCAAGCTTAGGTTATTTCCACTCTCTCTTGAAGACCATGCTGCGGCTTGGTTAAACTCTTTGTCCTCCAACTCTATCACTACGTGGGATGAGTTGTCGAGAAAATTCATGGCCAAATTCTTCCCTATGGCGAAGACGGAACAATTCAAAAATGCCATTCAGAACTTCAAGGGAAGACCGGATGAAGAATTCTCCCAGACTTGGGAAAGGTTCAATGACCTTCTTGTCAAGTGTCCGCATCATGAGATAGACAAAGCCCAATTAGTTAATTTCTTTTACCGAGGTCTCCCAACAGCCCAGCGTATTCTTCTCGAGTCTATGCATCAAGGTAAATTTATGAATCAAACTCCTAATCAAGCTTATGAATTCTTAGTCGAATTGGCTGAGAATGCTCGAAATTGGAGCACAAACATAGGAGATTTTGATAGAGGAGATTTAGGAGCCAAGAAGCCGGGCATGTATGAGGTTAAGTCTGACCCTAAACTCAAGAATGTCATGAATAGCCTTGTGAGTAGCTTACAAAGTTTCAATAAGAAGTTCGACGCTTTCAGTGTCAAATCCAATTTCCAAAAAGTCACTCCAATTTTGCAAGTCGCCACAGAGACATTTTCATCATGTCAGCTGTGTGAGAATTTTAATCATTCTACGGAGAATTGTCCCACCTTGACTCTCTCTCAGTCAGAGCAAGCCAATGCTGTTGGAAATTACAGCACATATAGGAAACCCACTCCTAACTCCTATAGTCAGACGTACCATCCCGATAATAGGTTTCACCCCAATTTCTCCTATCGACAAAGTGAACCTATCCAATCAGGAGGTCCTCCAGGGTTTCAGAAAATTTCAATCGTCAAACTCATGCTAGTACGAACCTATCTTTGGTTCCGCAACATCCTATTCTTCACCTCAAAATTCTGATCAACGGGCGATCGTTGTCAACCCTATGACCAATTACTCTCCTCCGGTTGCTCAACCAAACTCAGCATTAGAATCAATGATGGCTGAGATATTAAAGCAACAACAGCAACTTATACATCAACAAATCCAAACTACCCAGAAACCAGTCTCAGACCAACCAGGTCACTGCGCAAGCAATCAAAAATTTAGAGGTTCAGATGGGTCAGTTAGCTTCATCCATAGGAGAGAAAAACAAAGGCCAGTTTCCCAGTCAAACTGTGCCAAATCCAGCAGGAACTGTTCCAAGAGGACAGTATGAAATCAATAGTCAGGCAGGTCCCTCTAGTTCTGTCCAAGCCGTCCACACCTTACGATCTGGCAAATTGGTGGACAATAAAGTTGAAATGCCTGAGGAGGTTCTATCCAAAGAAACAACCTCTAGTGCACCTTCCACAGAAAAAGAAGACCAGTCTAAGGAGACACCTCCTCCTCTCGAAAGTCGAGTAATCATTCCCAAAGCTCCGTTCCCTCATAGACTTCTAGACAACAAAAAGGGAAAACAATTGGAAGGAATTCTAGAAGTATTCAAAAATGTTCAAATAAATATTCCCTTCCTTGACGCAATTCGTCAAATTTCCTCATATGCCAAGTTTCTCAAAGATCTCACCACAGTGAAGCGAAAAACTCCTGTGCCAAGAGAGGCTATGATGACAGCCCAGTCTTCCTGTCTGATTCAGCAGATAATTGTTCCTAAATTCAAGGACCCAGGCTGTCCTACAATTTCTGTGCACATTGGAGAAACGATAATTGAGAAATGTCTATTAGATCTTGGGGCTAGTGTGAATCTTCTTCCTTTCTCAGTCTACCAGCAATTAGGTTTAGGTGAACTTAAACCTACGGATATCACTCTGAGTCTAGCAGATAGATCGGTAAAGATTCCCAAGGGAATAGTGGAGGGTGATGATTATCAAAGTGAAGGATTTCTACTTTCCTGCCGACTTCGTAGTGCTTGACACTGAACCTGTCATTAACCCAAATTCTCATGTTCCAGTCATCTTAGGAAGACCCTCTTAGCCACTTCCGATGCAGTCATCAAGTGTCGCAATGGTATCATGACCCTATCATTTGGGGACATGAAGGTCAAAATGAATGTCTTCCAAAATAAGTTTCAATCTACTGACATGGATGATTTGGAAGAAGTCAACATGATCGACACCCTAGTCAGTAGCACTTTTGAGGAAGCAGAGAACAAGGATCCGCTAGAAGAGTATTTTGGCCAATTCGACCTTGAGTTCGATACTGAGAAATCCATCAGGGAGGTGAACTCTCTTCTTGAATCTGTCCCTATGATGGATTGGCAGCCAAAAATTCAGAGTCTGTCCTCTCTCGTCATCCCCAATAATGGAAGAAATTCCAAAGCTTGAGTAATAAAGCAATTGCCTGATACGCTGAAATACGCATTTTTGGGTAATGCTGAAACCTTCCCTGTCATTATCTCCCCTACTCTAGAAAAATCACAAGAAAATCGATTACTTGACGTTCTGTGCGAAAATCGAGAAGCTATTTGGTGGACTATAGCTGATATCAAAGGCATCAGTCCTTATGTGGTCATGCATCAAATTCATCTTGAGGAAAATTTCAAACCATCGAGAGAACCACAGAGACGACTCAATCCGATGTTACAAGAGGTCGTCCGAAAAGAAGTCATCAAACTTTTAGATGCGGGTATTATATATCCCATCTCGGATAGTAAATGGGTTAGTCCAGTTCAGGTTGTCCCTAAAAAGTCGGGTGTCACAGTTGTGACAAATCAGGATAATGAACTCATACCTACTCGAGTCCAAACTGGATGGCGAGTTTGTATAGACTACCGAAAACTAAATTCGATGACACGTAAGGATCACTTCCCTCTTCCATTCATCGATCAGATGCTTGAACGTTTAGCCGGTCATGCTTATTACTGTTTTCTTGACGGATATTCGGGATACAACCAATCCCAATAGCCCCAGAAGACCAAGAAAAGACAACGTTTACCTGTCCATTTGGGACCTTCACTATCGACGTATGCCCTTTGGGCTATGTAATGCTCCTGCCACCTTTCAAAGGTGCATGTTGAGTATATTTTCTGATATGGTCGAAGACTTTCTTGAAGTCTTCATGGACGATTTTTCTGTATTTGGGTCGAGTTTTGATGACTGTTTAATCATTTAAAGCTAGTTTTGAAAAGATGTCGAGAGA
The DNA here is from genome assembly GCF_017979445.1 of Akebia trifoliata. Lineage (NCBI taxonomy): Eukaryota > Viridiplantae > Streptophyta > Magnoliopsida > Ranunculales > Lardizabalaceae > Akebia > Akebia trifoliata. Next base: position 28,664 of record NW_028237166.1, on the reverse strand, counting down.
AGCACCTCGTGCTAAATTGGGAAAAGTGTCACTTCATGGTTACCTTTGGGATAGTTGTAGGGCACATTATTTCCCACAAAGGAATTGAGGTAGATAAAGCCAAAGTCGATCTCATCGCAAATCTCCCTCCACCTAGAACTGTTAAAGAAGTTCGTTCGTTCCTAGGGCACGCAGGGTTTTATAGAAGGTTCATCAAAGACTTCGGAAAAATTTCAAAACCCTTGTGTGATTTGTTAGCCAAAGGCATTTCTTTCGAGTTTTCTACCACTTGTTTATCCGCCTTTGCGAAGCTGAAAACTGAGTTGACCTCAGCACCTATTATCCAACCACCCAATTGGGATCTTCTATTTGAGGTGATGTGTGATGCATCCGATTACGCTATAGGTGCTGTATTGGAGCAACGAGTTGACAAACTCCCCCATGTCATCTAGTATGCCAGCAAGACGCTTAATGATGCCCAACTCAATTATTCCACCACGGAAAAGGAACTACTAGCAGTAGTTTTTGCCTTAGATAAATTCCGTTCTTATCTTATAGGGTCCAAAGTAGTCATTTTCACTGACCACGCAGCGCACTGAAATACCTTCTTGCCAAGAAGGATGCAAAAGCGAGGTTGATACGATGGATCCTTCTTCTTCAAGAGTTTGATCTCGAAATTCGAGATAAAAAGGGATGCGAAAATGTGGTTGCAGACCACCTATCTAAGCCAGTAGTTGAAACTCTCTCTGACTCTCTTCCGATTTCTGAAAATTTTCCTGACGAGCAAATCATGACAATTTCTAATTCTGACACACCTTGGTACGCTGACATTGTCAACTACCTGGTGACAGGTCAAACTCCCACCTCTTGGAGTAAACAAAATCGCCTGCGCTTCCTCGCCCAAGCCAAATGGTTCTTTTGGGATGATCCGTATTTATTTAAATACTGCCTAGACCAGATAATTCGTCGGTGTGTTGATGAGAGAGAACAAAGTGGTATTCTCGAGTTCTGCCACAATCACGCTTGTGGTGGGCATTTTGAAGGAAAGAAAACAGCAGCTAAAATCTTGCAGTGTGGTTTTTATTGGCCCACAATCTTTCGTGACACTCACCTCTTTGCTAAATCTTGTGATAGATGTCAACGTCTAGGAAAAATCAGTCGAAGAAATGAGATGCCCAAAAACCAATTTTGATCATCGAAATCTTCGATGTTTGGGGCATTGACTTCATGGGTCCCTTCCCCATTTCACACGGATTCCAATACATTTTAGTCGCAGTGACTACGTGTCAAAATGGGTTGAAGCCACAGCTTGTCGAACGAATGATCATAAGGGTTGTTGTTCAATTCCTCAAAACAACAGTGTTTGCCCGATTTGATACCCCTCGTGCTATCATTAGTGATGGAGGGAAACATTTCTGTAACCGAGTTTTCGAAAGCTTGATGCGCAAATATTCAATCACTCATAAGGTAGCTACTCCGTATCACCCACAAACCAGTGGGCAAGTCGAAATTTCTAATCGTGAGATCAAAACCATTCTTGAAAAAACCGTCAATCCGACTCGTAAAGATTGGTCCTTACGATTATCTGATGCCTTGTGGGCTTACAGAACAGCGTTCAAAACTCCAATATAAATGTCCCCTTATCGTTTAATCTTTGGTAGAGCTTGTCATTTGCCAGTCGAACTCGAGCATCGAGCTTATTGGGCGATCAAACATTTAAATTTTGATCTAGGGAAGGCAGGCGAGCTCAGAAAACTTCAACTCACTGAGTTGGAAGAATTAAGGAATGATGCTTACGATAGCGCAAAGCTTTACAAAGATCGAACGAAAATCTGGCATGATAAGCATATTCAGAGAAAATCTTTCCACGTAGGCCAAAAAGTGCTCATATATAACTCTCGCCTTCATTTATTTCCAGGGAAATTAAAGTCCCGTTGGACTGGACCATTTTTGATTCACAATATTCACCCTCATGGAAACATCGAGGTACTCAATCCAGCCAATGGAAATATTTTCCAAGTCAATGGCCAACGGCTGAAGCCATTTCAGACTCTCCCTCATTCATCAGAAAAAGACTCATTTTTGAGTAATCCTGTGTACCAGGATTAGCTCCAGTTCCATGTCTGGCTGAAGACATTAAACTTAGCGTTATTTGGGAGGCAACCCTTGATTTCTGTAAATATTCTGTAAATTCTTTATGTATTCATCACTTTCTTTAGGTGTACACCCTTTCTTTCAGTTGTAGTGTGTATAGTGTGCTTTTCACTTTTACACCCTGTGTGGAACACTTCTTTTGGTTGTACCCACAACTTTTACAACGTAATGGCATCCACTTTCAGGTGTACTCTAAACCTCTACTTTTTAATCATTGAGGACAATGCTAAATTTAGGTTTGGGGCTGTGGGATAGCACATTTTAATTTTTGTACATTATTTTCGGTACATTTTCAAAAATACCTTCATCAAAATTTTTATATGTACTATCATCATACGAATTTTTAAACCAAGCTCATGTCCAAGTTGTTTATAAATTCTTATTCCTCAAAAACAAGATATTTTGAAAAATAAAATTCACGTCACTTCTGATTGTAGTGAAAAAGTTATTTTGGATTAAGAGTTGTCTTCTTCGCTGTCTAGAATGAGAGGGAAAGCTTGAAAAATACTGAACTTTGACCTCCTTGTTCTTTGGTTGGCTGAATAGAAGAAAAATAGAACTGTAGTTGATATTTTTGAGACAGCAACCATAGGATTAGACTGGGTACCTTGAAAAGGACTACCTGCTTTTTGAAAAAAAAAAAAAAAAAAAGTATCAGAAAAATGATAAAACGTGAAAAAGGTTGAAAAGAAAAGCAGAAAGTTGTGAAGGTTAGAACTGAAAAAGTACAAATTGTGAAAAGAGTCCAATGAGACCAAAATAGTTTAGTAGGGTGAAAGCTGTCAATGGTAAAAATGTGAGTACACTGGAATATCACAGATAAAGCCCCTTAGAGGTATTAAAGTGAACATCCATACTTCTCACAATCCCAGACAGGAGGCTCAGTTTCGAGTTAGAAGGTAGGCAGACCCAACCATCTTAACAGTTAAGAAGGGAAACCATGTTCTGAAAAATCTTTGTACAATCAGAAAAATTTGTGCACAAACTCAAGATATTTCTGAAAATGAGGAATAAAAAGAATTTTTACTCAAATAGACCTTTGACTGGATTTTGAAAATTGGTGTGATGGCACTATATGCAATAATTTTGAAGTTGTTATCTTTCAAAATGTTAGAATTTTGTGGGTATATTCACTGCAAACCCTCACGAGTCAAACTCGTCCACTAGAGGTAACCTAGGGGTTCAAGGGCTTACTGCATAAGCTAAATGCAGTCGGGAACCTCATGAAAGAGGAGTTGTTTAGATTTAAGTTTTGCTCGGGACTAGCAAAATTGAGGTTTGGGGGTGTGATAAGGTCCCAATTATTCGATTTTGGGACCGTAATTGCACTAAAATTACCATTGCATAAATGTTAGTTCCTTTAAATAATTGCAAAATTATTTCATTAATCCAAATTAATAGAGCTAATGATATATTAGTGTTAATTGTAGCGCACGTGGAAGTTATCAAATCGCGAAACAATTACGGTTACAATACACGAGCCGAAAGGAAGCATCCAGAAAAATCTCGAAGGATTTGGGCGCCACGTCACCGCGCCGCGGCTAGGCATGACCATGCCGCGGTCATCTCGAGGAATTTGTCCTCGAGATTTTCACAGAAGTTTCCAATTGCTTCGGTGGTTGTAACTGAATGGGTAGTTCGAAGCGAATCATCCGAAAAGTTGACCCGATTACCCGAATACAAATGTTATAAATTGGAGGGTTGATTTTAGAGAAGGGGTCTTCTCCTTGCTCTCTTCTTCTCTAATTTTTGGTTTTTAATCTTTTAATTTCTCTGTAATTTTTCCTTTTGGAGACCTCTTGAGTGTAGTGAGAACTTCAAAAGTGATCCATTCATACTTTTTGTAATCCTTTGGAGAGCTATTAAAGGAGCATTACTAATCAATCATCATCTTCTTCACCCATTCTCTCTTTTCTCTTTTATTAATTTCTGCAATTGTAGATTTTGCGATGATTGGCTAAATTCTCATTAGAGAAGTTAAGAAAGCCAGAGCAAATTAATCCTCTAATGTAGATTTATATTCTTGCTTTGCTTACATGTTATTATTCATGAAAATTCTCCTCTGATTAAGGTAATCTAGTTTATATTTCTGATTCAACTTTGATAGCCATTACTTAGATAAGTTCAAGAACGGTTATGCTTTGTGAAGAATCAGAATATAAATTGGGCAATCTCCATCATATTAGGATTTTCATGAATAGCTTCTAATTTCTTTCAAAAATTTAATTGATCCATCTTCCGATCCATGAGCAATGACTTGCTCCATGGATTGAGTTAATTTCAGAATTTATCTACATTATGGATTAATTGCAAGGGTTTGATTGACTTCTCTAATCTCTCTTTCTTATATCCTCAATCTCTATTTGTAGTTTCAATTTCATTTACAAATTAATTGTTAATTTCTTCTCTATTTTTAAAACAAATCAATTTTGTTTTTAAGAAAAATCTGTTTTCCAATTCTGTTTTGGACTTTTGTCCGATTGAATCTTTGAATCCAAACTGTCCCTGTGGAACAAATTCGACTTGCCCAAAGTCTTAGTTCAAATCTCTATCTCTGCATCTTTATAGCAAGCTTTACAATCGATCACGTAGCGCGGTTTTTATAGTTTTTGTTAGTTTGAGTTATCTCATCCGAATTTTTGAAACATATCTAGCAATAAAATATAGTATTGGAATAATCATCCATCATTGGGAATCGTTGCAATCGGGTTGACGAGTTGATTAATCAGGCGAGTGCAAAAATGGGGTTTCTACAAGCTTATCTATCTAAATTAGTGATATTAAATTTCAAAGGGTTTAAGTGAGAACTGAGTAAAATTTGAGCATAATCTGAGCATAAATCATAAACTAAGCGTAATTCCGAGAAATCCTCGGCGGTGTCTGAGCATAATTTTGAGAAAATCCTAGGCGGCATCTAAGCTTAATTTCGAGAAACCCTCGGCGATATCTAAGCATAATTCCAAGAAACCCTCGACGATATCTGAGCATAATTTCGAGAAAACCCTCAGCGGTATATGATCATAATTCCGAGAAAATCCTCGGCGACATCTGAGCATAATTTCGAGAAACCCTAGGCGGCATCTGTGCATAATTTCGAGAAAATCCTCGACGGCATTTGAGCATAATTTCGAGAAAACCCTCGGTGGCATCTGTGCATAATTCCGAGAAAACCCTCGACGGCATCTAATCCTAATTTCGAGAAACCCTTGGCGGTATCTTAGCATAATTCCAAGAAAACCCTCAGTAGCATCTGGCTGAGTAAAATTGGGAAGAAATGAATGAATCTGAAAAGAATGATTGAAAATGAATCTAGAAAAGAGTGATTAAAATGAATATGGATGAGATTGAAAATGAATCTGGAGAATAAGGATTAAATTGGAGAACGAATAAATCTAAAAGATAATAAATCTGGAAGAGAATGATCGAATCTAGGAATGAATGGATCTGGAAAATGATTAATGAATATGGGAATGAAAGAATGCCCTATCCTCTGTTCTAGGTAAATGAGTTATTCTTTGGGCAAAAACCAAAATATGAGATCAGGAATGCTTTTTTTTTACTATCAAGGGTTTTATTTTTTCAAAAGTTTTATGAATTTAAAATCTGAATTTTTATTTCTTTTGAATCTTAAGGGTTTTCAAAAAATTATTATCAAGATGGTAACCTTAAGTTTGGGATTCCTTTTATCTTTTAAGATTAACATTGCTTAACATTAAAAATAAAGTACCTCTAGTTTGATAGAAACATGGCATTAGAGATAATTGAACACATCATGCAAAAATTTAAAAGAAAATGCCCTAGTATAAGGGGGAAACTACATATTAGAAGAAAAAGAAAACGCCCCTTGTATGAATATTTGAAATATTTCATTACCACAAACGCAATAAAGATGTAATTTTTAATTTTGATTAATTTTATTGAAGATTTTAAGTCAGGCTCAAGAGAACAAAATATTTTCTTTTGAGACTCATCTTAAAATTCACTCTTCTCTCCTTTGATTTATTTGGGGAAGTAAAAAATTTCAGATCGATCGTAGATAAGATACTTGTGGCTTCTGAGTCTGTGTCTGGTTTAAGCTAAGTATTAAACTTGATTATTCGAACTTCTGATATTTTAGTTCGGACCGCTCTTAGCTTTTTAACTCTCTAGAGATTTTTTTTACTTTTCTTTATTGCTCTAACTTTTGCCTAAATTGCCCTTTCATATTTTCAATCTAGCAAGCATGCTCTAACTTTTGCCTAGATCGCCGTTTCAGGCTTTTAAACTAGCGAATTTTTTTCTTTTTTTTTTCTTTGTTTTAATTGTTGCCAAGACCGTCCTTTCGAATTTTCAACCTTGCGAGCTTGCCTTAATTTTTGCCTAAGTCGTCCTTTTTGGGTTTTCAACCTAACAGGCTTTTTTTCCCTTTTTTTTCTTCTTATGGAAATATTGTTTGATCATGCTTTGCTACCTTCCTTGACTTTTCGCATGGTACTTAGGAGGACTTTTATGGGTAAGCTTAGGACTGGGTATAAAAAGAAAGGGATTTTGAGGCTCAAAAATTCGAATGTCCCTTGTATGGCATTTCTTTTATTTTGCTTTAAATTTTCTTCCCCATTTTGAAGATATTTCTTTTTTTTTTCTTTTGAATATTTTTCTGGATTTATTTTTTCGGGAAATAGATTTTTTTTATTTTGACGTAGTCAGGCTTGAAGTAACTTCTCAGGTTGCTTACGTACCCCAGAATTTTGGGATCAGACCAAAACGTAGTTCAAATTTTCCCTCCCTTGGGTTAGGTGATCAGGCTAAGAAAGAAAAGGTATATATATATATTTTTGAAAAGACTGCAAAGGGCTTGAGAAAAGATATATTGAACTAGATAATAGGAGAGTTGATTCAACCAAAGACGGTCTCCTTAAATATAGTACCATTTGATTTGGTTAAAGTTGGTTGTGAAATCACCTCGACCCGTCTTCACTAAGTAGTGGATAAGGGTCCGATTTATTAAATGGAGGGACTTTTGGGAAATGGGAGTCGCCACCTAGTTTAGGTCTAGGAATCATAAATAACTCCAAATGGATATGGATCGGTCCACAGATAAAAAAGATGGGTAAGGGGTCAGATTATGGGTTTCGAAAGGTGTTAGGCACCGAACCCGCCCGATCAAGATCATCGATCTCTACTACGATCCAAAATTATCCTATGGTCAACATACAAAGACTACAGTCAAGGTCACAGCCCGATCATCATCATTAATTTATGTTGCATTTGCCAAACAAATCCTATGGCTAAATTGTCCCAATTATTACATGATCATTCTTTGAATTCCATAAAATATGGAAGGGTTTGAAAAAGTCCTGATTAGTTTCATGATCTAAAATCAATTAAGAGATTCCACCTACAAGTATTTCTCAAACTATCCAAAATAAAAACTGTCAAATCAGAACTTAGGATCTCCAAATTGGAATCTGAAGTTTCCCAAATTAGAAATTTCAAAAGATACGTTTCCCAAATAGAAAGTTTCAAAAATGTAAACTTCTGAATTAGAAATTCTCGAATTTCCATAAATGTGAACCTTCTAAATATAAGGATGCAGAATCTTCTAAATTGGAAAACTGATAAAATATGAAATTCCTAAAATGGAAATTTATATATGTCATTCCAAAAATAGAAAATTATGTAACCTCCTATTAGAAGGTTTCCAAATAAAATTTTTCCAATAACCTGCAAATAATTTCTAAAAGGAGAATTGTATGAAAATGAATTTCTAAATTGGAAGGTTATGGATTTGCCAAAAATCAACAAATTTTAAATTTGCCAAAAACAAAGAATTCAGGTTATCACACTTACCAAATTGGAGATTGACACATATCATTGCATAAAATTTTCAAATTTGCAAGAAAAACCCACATTCAACCCATTCTCAACATAATCAAACGAGGATGCATTCATGATTTTCGATCCTTCCAAAACAATTACCATTCAACGACATGCATGTTTATCAAGTCAAAAAATACCCTAACCACATGGAATAGCCTTAAAATAAGGCGAGGATCTTGAATATCATCATAAATCATACCAATCTAATTTGAGAGTCATGATTGTGACATTTTAACATAAAAATTTCCTAATCCTATCAACATGCAAAAAATAAATAAATAAATAAATAAATAACAACCTAAGGAAATATAATAAATAAATATTCTCCTAACCTAATTGGTGTGCAAAAAATAATAAAATAAAAATTACATAAAAAAAAAAAACTCTCCTAATCCGATCAATACACAAAAATAGAACAAAAAAAAATAAAAGATGAAAATAAAAAAGAGAGATGCCTAAAAAATGTTCTCCTAATCTTGTCGATATGTAAAAGAACAACTAGAGCATAGACAAGAATATGTAAAAATTATCCTAATCCTATCAACATAAAAAAAAAAAAAGTAAAAAAAACTACATAATATAAAGTAAAAAAAAAAAATTCCTCATAATCCTATCAATGAGTAAAAAAAGAATAAAAATAAAAAAATATGAATAGTAAAAAAAAACATTCTATTAATCCTATAGATATGAGAATTAAAGTACAAATAAGAAAAAATAAATAAATAAACTTACCTATAGAAAGATGAATGGATCTGATTCCTTCAGGTATGATCTCGATAGTTTGCGAGTACCCGCCGAGGAAGACGAAGGTAGCAAAGGGGAGAACCTTCTTCTTCGCTAGAGAAGGAGTCGTGGAGAGGGAGAAAAGTCTGAGAAAGACGTTGGGCAGCAAAAGGGCTGTTGAAGGTGATGATGGTAGGACGATGGCTGTTTCGTAGCGTTGTGAGAAGGTTGTTTGGCGTGCTGTATTGCAGGTTCTGTGGAGAAGGACGAATGGAGAGGCTGGCTGTTGGGACGTTGTTGGGAGATGAGGGACGTGAGAGAGAGGTGAGTTGTAATGGGCTATTGGGACATTGGAGAAGAAGAGGTGCGGGTTTAATGACTGAAAAAAAAAAACATGGTGAAGTGGGAGTGTGGGTTTAATGGCTGAAAAACGTGGATAAGAGGGAGTTTAGTTGCAGGTTTAATGGAGAGGATGGAGGGGGCAGCAAGGGGACAGAGAGAGATGGCTACTGGGGCATGAAGAGGATGAAGGCAGTAAAGGTGTTGGAGATGGGGTGAGGGCAGATGGCTGCAACAGCCACGTTTTGCAGAGAGGGCTGTTGCAGCAACTTCGTTGGGGAAGAAGGAAGTCTGAGAGTGAGGGAGAGAAGAGATCTCCAGCCCAAAGACGTTCCAGCCAGCCTCCTGAGCAATCACCATGGAGAAGAAGAAGTTCGTGTAGGAAAAAGACTCCCCCTGCAAGAGAGAACGTTCTCTTTAATAGAAAAAAAAATTCTATTTTTATTTTTCCCTTTTAATAATTTTATTTTTCTTTCTTTTTTTTTTTAGCCAACACGTCTTTACTTTCTTTCTATTTTTTTTTATTCCCTTTTGGAGAATGGTGGTGGGGCGATCCCCCGCTACTCGTAGCGCATTAGTAGTCCCCCATTAACGAATGGCGATCGATAAATCTAGTTTTGATTCTAATTGGGTTTCTTCGACATTTTGATTTAAGTTTTAATTTGATTTTTCATTTTAGTTGATTATATAATTTTATTTTAAGTTTAATTTTTAATTTGAATTTTGAATGAGTCGATTAATTGAAATTTTTATTTTGGTTGATCAATTTTAATTTGAAAATTTCTTAGTTGAATTCAATTTGTTGATTGCATTTTAGTTTTAATTTGATCGATTGTTTGGTTAGTCAATTTCATTTTCATTGGGTTAATTGATTAGGTTTCGTTTGATCGATTGATTTTGATTGGATTTGATTTTGAATTTTAAATTTGGTTCTATTAGTTAATCGATTTTTAAAATTTTTGATTGGGTTCGATTTTGAATTTTAACTTTGTTTATTAGATTTTGATTTTATTTTCATTGTTTGGTTTTTAATTTTAATTGTTTAATTTTAATTTTGAATTGTTTAATTTTAATTTGAGTTGTATTTTAGTTAGATTGGATTTTTTAATTGGACTTCAATTTTTATTACATTTTCCTTAGGATAGGGATCTCTAAGTTGAATTGGGATGTTGAGGGGAATTTCGGTCATTTTTATGAATTTTTTAAAATTTCTCTGTTTTCATCGGTTTGGGTCCCGTTAGACTCGAACTCATATTCTGAGTGCAATGGAGGTACTTTCGAGGTCTTTTGGAGGTTCGAAATTCATGAAGGGTATTTTCGTCATTTTATCGATTTTTACAGATTTTTACGAATTTTAACATAAGGTTTCTTTGAATTCCAACATAATTATTTCTATGTTTCAAAGTTGCATTTTCCTAATGTAGTGAGGTCTCTAAGTTATCGAACTATGTATCGAACCTAAGGCGTACGTGCTTGCTAAGTCGAGTGTAAGGTGTAGCGATTCTAAGCGTGCCTAAATTTCTATGTTGAGTCGCAACGAGTAGGGGAGATAAAAAGAATGGAAATGGAGGGAATCAAGGATAGCACTCACAAGCCTTCGAGTCCTTTACAATCATCATTAGGAATTCGCAGTAACCGGGTGACGAATTGTCAAATTAGGCATATGCAAAAATGGGGTGTCTACAGATGCCCCTCTTTGGCAGAGGGTGGAAGCAAACTAGATTGCCAATCTATTGTGATAGATATGTGACATCGGAATGCCAAGGCCAGTGACAGCTCATTTTGCAGCCTGATTCGGCAATTAGTCGAAATGTCCAGATCCTGGAGGGTAAGCTCTCATTGGACTAAAAATGTCAAATCCTTGAATTTTAAACAATTCTCCTTGACTGATGCAAATGCATTGTAAGTGCATGTGTGTACAATTGTGTAGTGATGATTTTGAAAAGACGCATCTCCATTCAACGTATTCATGATAAGAGGATAACAAACTTATTGATGGAAAACTGCGTAAGAAAATCTGAGCAAAACTTGGGGAAACTATGAATTAAAAATTGAGTAAAACTGCGTAAAATATGAGCATACACTGAGTATAACTGAACATAAGGTCTGAGCGAAAGTTGAATGTCTTACTTTACCTACTCGGGGTGAAAGAATAATGAACTATTTTTTGGGGGGTCCAACTCTACCTACTCAGGGTGAAAGAGTAATGAACTATTTTTCTGGGAGTTCTATTCTACCTACTCAGGGTGAAAGAGTAATGAACTTTTTCTGGGAGTTCTACTCTACCTACTCGGGGTGAAAGAGTAGTGAATCTTTTTTGGGAGTTCTACTCTACCTACTCGGGGTGGAAGAGTAATGAACGATTTTCTAAGAGTTCTACTCTACCTACTCGGGGTGGAAGAGTAATGAAACTTTTCTAGGAGTTCTACTCTACCTACTCGGGGTGAAAGAGTAATGAACCTTTTCTGGAAGTTCTACTCTACCTACTCGGGGTGGAAGAGTAATGAACGATTTTCTGAGAGTTCTACTCTACCCACTCGGGGTGGATGAGTAATGAACTGTTGTCTTGGAGTCCTACTCTACCTACTCGGGGTGAAAGAGTAATGAACCATTTTCTGAGAGTTCTACTCTACCTACTCGGGGTAAAAGAGTAATCTGGGAGTTCTACTCAACCTACTCGGGGTAGAAGAGTAATGAACTGTTGTGTGGGAGTCCTACTTTACCTACTCGGGGTGGAAGAGTAATGAACAATTTTCTGGGAGTTCTACTCTACTTACTTGGGGTGAAAGAGTAATGAACAATTTTCTGAGAGTTCTACTCTACATACTCGGGGTGGAAGAGTAATGAATGTTTTTCTGGGAAGTCTTACTCTACTTACTTGGGGTGGAAGAGTAATAAACTACTTATCTGGGCAAAACAATTAGGAGATTAACAACACTTTTTGAAAAAGCTAGATTTTATGAAGGTCCGGTCAACATTTTAATTTTCTTTGAACCTCGGGGGTTTTCAAAAAATTGCTATCAAGAGAGTAACTTTCAATTCAAAGCCAACCTTATCCTTTGGAGTCGAAATTGATTAGGCTTAGAACAGAATGCCCCTAGTTTGGTGGGGAGTGGCATTAGGGATAATCGAACAGGTTTTGAAAAAAAATGCCCCTTGTGTAAGGGGGGAATTGTACTCTTTAAAAAAAGGAAATGCCCCTGTAACGAAAGTTTGAAATCTTTGATTACCGCAAGCGCAATAAAGTTTTAACTTATAATTTTGACTTTTTATATTGAAGATTTTGAGTCAGACTCGAAGAAATTGGAACAAAATATTTCTTTTTTGAAATTCATCACGGAATTTATTCTTTCTCCCCATCGGTTCACTTAGGGACGTGAAGCTCTTCAAATCAATCGTAGACGAGACACTTGTATCCATTGAGTCTATATTTGGTTCAAACTAGGTATTGATTGTACGATGATTAATTATTCACCTCAAAGTCGATGCAGTTATCCCTTTGGACTTTCGATGTTTTAGTTTGGACCGCCTTTTAAATTCTCATCTAGAAATGAGATTTTTCCTTGACTGCTCTGACTTTTGCTTAGATTGCCCTTTCAGATTTTCAATCTAGCGAACGTGCTCTAGCTTTTGCCTAGATCGCCTTTTCAGGTTTTCAATCTAGCGAGCTTACATTTTTTCTTCTATTTTTTTCTTTTTGCTCTAGTTGTTGCCAAGGCCGTTCTTTCAAATTTTCAACCTTGTGAGCTTGCCTAGATTTTTGCCTAAGTCGCCCTTTCGGATTTTCAACTTAGCAGGCTTTATTTTTCTTTTCTTTCTTTTGAACTTCTAGAGTTACTGTCTGATTATGCTTTGCTTCACCTTCCTTGACTTTTTGACACAGTACTTAGGAGGGCTTTCATAGGTGAGCTTAGGACTGGGCATAGAAGAAAGGAATTTTGAGGCTCAAAATCCAAATGCCCCTTCTGTGACATTTCTTTTTTTTCTTTTTCTTTGAATTTTCTTCCCCATTTTGACAATATTCTTTTTTGATTTTTTTTCTTTTTGGATTTTTTTTTTGTGGAGAATCTATTATTTTTTTTATTTTAATGTGGTCGGGCCTGAAGTAACTTCTCAGGTTGCCTATGTACCCCAAAATTTTGGGATCAGACCAAAATGTAATTCGAATACAATCCCTCCCCCAGGTTGGATGATTGAGCTGAGAAAGAAAAAGGAAAGATTTATTTATATAGTTTTTTTAAAAAGGCTGCGAGGGACTGAGAAGGGAGATATTTAACTAGGTAACAGGAAAATTGGTTCGGCCAAAGATGGCCTCCTTAGATATAGTACCGCTCGATCTGGCCAAGGTTGATTGATTCTAGCATTTTGGTGTCGTGATGATCTTTGAAGTCTGACAGCTTTTCTAAATAGTCTTGTCTTGGTAACGGGATGACCTTCCTTGTTGGATTTGCAATTTTCTTTAAAGGCTTAATCTTCAACTTGCATGTCCCGCATTTTCACTTTCATATCAAAATACAAGTGATTCATGGCGATAAATCAAATTCACTTCTAACTATGGGTATTTAATTCACACTTTAAGAAATGAACTTTCCATTTCAAATTTCCTTTCATGCCACATAACATAAAACCCTGAGTAGTCCGTATAGAAAATTGAGTCGAAGTTTGACATGTTGAAGGCGTGAACTATGATTTCTCTTGTCAATCTCAATGTGTCTAACACATTTATGATAGAAGTTTCGAGATTCTTATTAGCTGCCCTTACAGTGCTCCACTTTGGATTTTTTACTATTTTTGAGAAATTCAACAATGATGTGACTTGTCCTCTGCTTATGTGATTCTGCTCTAGTTCGTCGGACAGGTACCCATTTCTTGTTGATCAACACCCAAGCTTACCCAATATATCTTCATAGGATCACGTGAACAAGTCTTTTGAGTTTTCTGAATAAATTCATCATCTCCCGTGTTCCCCTGGGATAAGTCAGTTTCGATCTGAATTTTTTGAGAATTATTTTTTTCGAGGTCAATGACCTTTGCTTCCTCGATTAGAGGTTGAACCTGACATTTTTCTTCTTGTTCAAATAGTTTGATTGATTCGGGAGGGGATTCCTTGTTAGAGGATCTTCTTCTAAAGCAAGATTATTAGTTAACTCATTAATGCGCTCGAGGTATTCAGAAATTCCTTTTATTCAATTAAATTTAGATGGGGCAATAAACACCATTGCAGACTCGACAAACTAACTTAACTCAGCAGAAATAAAAGGCTAGACTCATTCTAACAAGGATAAGACATTACAAAATAAATAATATAAAAAAAAATAAAACCCAAACTAAATCACATGACTCATGAAAAATTAAAGATAAGTACCCACAATGGATTTGATTACAGACTGAGGACTCAAGACATTGCTTTCAACTGGTAGGACTGAAACATGGTGATCTTCAAGGAACAACTGGGCAATATTGAGAGACTCTGTGGTAATTTGTCAGTCTTGAACTTTTTCTTCAGATTCTTTGTCCTTTTTTGATATTTTCTTATTCAGACTTGATTCTTCTTTATTGACCAAGGTCGTATCGAGTTCAGATATTTTGAAAGTTCTTTCTTCTCGAGTTACATGTTCACGTTTATTGCAATAGAGACAGAAGTGTTCGTATTCTTGGTCCAATAAGTAAGAATTTTCATCTTTTAAGAAACTAGATTCTTCCATTTAAGTGATTAAAGTAGAGCTAGCATTATGAGGTGGGGAAAAGTAATAGATTTCATCTGAAATTAGATTGAATGCTTCACAGCTAGTGGTGATAACTTCCTTGCGGACTATCATTCCAATAAAAGGAAGGCTAGGTGGTTTAGGATTGACTAGGTGGATGAAAAGGACTGAGTCAAATGGGAGATGGGTATTGGACACCATGTTCAAGGTCTGGGGAGGTTGGTACGTAAGTAAAGGATTGGTGGTAACATTCGGTGGCGCAGGGGTAAGGACGGTAACTTTTTTGGCATCAATGAGGTCTTGAACGGTGTGACGAAGGGCAACACAATGATCAGTAAGGTGACCAGGATTTTGGTGAAACTCATAAAATGAATTGGGATTGTGAGAGGCGGGGAGTGGACTTGGTAGAGGTCGAGGTTGAAGAGATGTAATGAGCCATCTACTTAATAGTTTCTGAAAAAAAACGCTCAAAGACATCCCAAGATTAGTGAATTTCCTGCGTGGCTGAGGTTGACTAGAATTAGCCTGGTTAATAGGTGAGGTAGTATAATGGATGGGTGTAGCAGATGTATTAGCTACATAAGCATGATTAGTACAAGGCTTGGATTTGGGGAAGGGCTTTTTGAGCTTATTGTCTGAAGGATTGGAAAGGACCCCGGAAGCGAAGGCATCCTCGATTTGGCTACCGACTTGTAACAGGGACTCGAATGTGGGGAGGTATTAGGCAACTAAATGCTGAGCATACCCTTGTGAAATAATTTTCAATGTGATCTCCACTTGTTCTTTTTCTGATGGTCTATTCCACATTTGTGCAGCTTTGGCCCTCCAACGACTAATGAAGTCAGTAAATGATTCCCCGTTCTTTTGCTTAGTTGACTCTAAATCCCTTCGAGAGGTTTCAATCTCAGTACTATACTTGTATTGGTGCCAAAACAATTTTGACATATTCTCCCATGTCCCGATTGTAGATGGATCTTGAGACATCAACCATCGTAGTACTGATCCCGATAGAGTGCATTGGAATAATGATGTCATATGTTCATCACTTAAGCCCAGAGTGCGCATGTTAGTGATATATACTTTGAGGTGTGTTCTTGCACAACCTACCCCATTGAATTTTTTCATTTCTGGCATTACGAACTTTTCAGGCAAACGGATTCTGGGGATTTGATTTAGGGCCTCAATGCTTGCTGTGATTTCATCAATCCCTTTTATGCTTTTCAAAGCTGTTTCCAACTGAGTCATTCTATTAGCCAGCACCGGATTTTCATTAAAGTATTTTTCATTTCCATCAAGCTCGTAGACATTTTCTAGATTTCTAACAGTGCTTCCTTCTGATCCTTTGCCCCTTTGATCATCAGGGAGATTTCTTGTCGATTCAGAGATCTGTTCTAGTACTTCTACCTTATTTTTTATGTTGTTTATATCCATTGCGAAGACGGTCAAGATCTTACGAATTTCTGCAAGTTCAGATTCCGAGGCCATTTCTAATGGTTCACTTGGTGCTGATGTTCGCTCTAACCGACCCGACTCTCAACTCCAACTAGGTGGTAGACGCTTAAGCTTAGGAGCAATGATATCCTGAAACCCCATTAATAGTGGATTATTCGATGAAGATCCGAGGGTAGGTTTTAACAATTAGAACTAAAGGTACCTCTTGATAGCATTTATTAGATTAACCCCTTGGATTCAAAGTCTCTAACCGATGAAACATTCCGAGCAAGGGATTACATGAAGATGATTTACTGATTGATCAAGAATCTTAGAAAATTTTTGAATCATAATTAAGTATTGCACGACCTTCAAAAAGCAAGATCCGAATTGTACCAATCGATACATCCCTTAATATGACTCTTTACTAATCTTGATCTTGTTAATTGTAAAATATTCAGTCCATTGAATTAAATTGGCCAATAAAAATAATTGGGACTATGTACCCATTTGAGTTTGGGCCAGTTCGACCCAATGGATCTGAATTATCTACTCGAATTGTTTTATGTACTATTTTTAAGCCAATTAGTCCAACCGATCTATGTGTTGATCCATAAGATCCATTTACCAATTGGGTTAACTAGTTTAACTTAACATTGATCGGCATGTTTCATCAATTATATTTATTGGGTTGGACCGGTATTGCGGGTTCAATTTGAACTGTGTGGACCGATCCACCCTCTTACCTTTTGTTTAAATTAAGTAAAGCAATCCGAGAGCACTATTGATCGATTCGAGTCGTGGCCTAGTGGGACCGTAGTTAGGTTCAAGGTTCTAAGCTCACTATATGATTGAGGTTAGGTTAGGACAAAGCTTAGGTCACTTCTGCCTTAAACACTAATATACTATCCCAGTTTTACTTGGTCAAGCAGTACGTGGTGTTCCAGTTTGATATACTCGAAGGTACTGTACTGAAGTTGTAGCGTTCACGGTCATCCCCTATGTCCCGAAGGACCAGGTTAGCTTGGATCCGACTACGGGGGTTTATAAGGATATGTCATGATGCAAACATGTATATGTATGCTCATAAGTGTGTGCAAAGGGAAAAAATGCGCCCGGGGTGTTTTCGCGAATATCTAATCATATAAGCCACATACATCCCATCATCAAACCAATCACAACGAATACAATAATTAATTACATCCAATCACAACCCAATGAAAGAAAAGACAAAATCTAACCTAATTTGAGAATCTCATTGAGTCAACTGGGTTGACTCGAGCCAAAGGTCAACCTAAGGATAGTCATGGATCGGGTTAAGTTTGACCCTAAAATTCTCAATGGAGTCGTCACTGAAATCGCCTCAACCCGTCTTCTCTAAGTAATGGATAAAGGTCCGATTTATTAAATGGGGGCCTTTTGAGAAATGGGAGTCGCCACCTAGTTTAGGTTTAGGAACTATAAATAACTCCCAATGGATATGGATCGGTCCACGGATCAAAGATATGGGTAAGGGCTCAGATTATGGGTTTCGAAAGGTGTTAGGCACCGAACCCACCCGATCAAGATCATCGGTCTCTACTACGATCCAAAATTATCCTATGGTCAACATACAAAGACTACAGTCAAGGTCACAGTCCGATCATCATCATCAATTTATGTTGTATTTGCCAAACAAATCCTATGGCTAAAATTATCCCAATTATTACATGATCATTCTTTGAATTCTATAAAATATGGAAGGGTTTAAAAAAGTTCTGATTAGTTCCATGATCTAAAATCAATTAAGAGATTCCACCTGTAAGTATTTCTCAAACTGTCCAAAATAAAAACTGTCAAATTAGAACTTAGGATCTCCAAATTGGAATCTGAAGTTTCCCAAATAAGAAATTTCAAAAGATACATTTCCCAAATAGAAAGTTTCAAAAATGTAAACTTCTAAATTAGAAATTCTCGAATTTCCATAAATGTGAACCTTCTAAATATAAGGATGCAGAATCTTCAAAATTGGAAAATTGATAAAATATGAAATTCCTAAAATGGAAATTATAAGCATGTTTCATTCCGAAAATAGAAAATTATGCAACCTCCTATTAGAAGGTTTCCAAATATGAATTTTCTAATAACCTGCAAATAATTTCTAAAAGGAGAATTGTATGAAAATGAATTCCCAAATTGGAAGGTTATGGATTTGCCAAGAATCACCAAATTTTAAATTTGCCAAAAATAAAGAATTCAGGTTATCACACTTACCAAATTGGAGATTGACACATACCATTGCATAAAATTTCAAAATTTCCAAGAAAAACCCACATTCAACCCATTCTCAACATAATCAAATGAGCATGCATTCATGATTTTCGATCCTTCCAAAACAATTACCATTCAACGACATGCATGTTTATCAAGTCAAAAAATACTCTAATCACATGGAATAACCTTAAAATAAGGCGAGGATCTTGAATATCATCATAAATCATACCAATCTAATTTGAGCATCATGATTGTGAAAATTTAACATAAAAATTTCCTAATCCTATCAACATGCAAAAAATATATATAAATAATAACAACTTAAAGAAATATAATAAATAAATATTCTCCTAACCTGATTGGTGTGCAAAAATAATAAAATAAAATTACATAAAAAAAACTCTCCTAATCCTATCAATACAAACAAAATAGAACAAGAAAAAAATAAAAGATGAAAATAAACAAGAGAGATGCCTAAAAAACGTTCTCCTAATCTTGTCGATATGTAAAAGAACAACTAGAGCATAGACAAGAATACGTAAAAATTATCCTAATCCTATCAACAGAAAAAAAAAAAAAAAAAAGCAAAAAAAACTACATAATATAAAGTAAAAAAAAAAAAAAATTCCTCCTAGTCCTATCAATGAGTAAAAAAAGAATAAAAATCAAAAATTATGAATAGTAAAAGAAAACATTATATTAATCCTATTGATATGAAAATTAAAGTACAAATAAGAAAAAATAAATAAATAAACTTACCTATAGAAAGATGAATGGATCTGATTCCTTCAGGTATGATCTTGATAGTTTGCGAGTACCCGCCGAGGAAGACGAAGTTAGCAAAGGGGATAACCTTCTTCTTCACTGGAGAATGAGTCGTGGAGAGCGAGAAAAGTCTGAGAAAGACGTTGGGAAGCAAGAGGGCTATTGAAGGTGATGTTGGCAGGACGATGGCTGCTTCGCAGCGCTGTGAGAAGGTTGTTGGGCGTGCTGTGTTGCAGGTTCTGTGGAGAAGGACGAATGGAGAGGCTGGCTGTTGGGACGTTGCTGGGAGATGAGGGACGTGAGAGAGAGGTGAGTTGTAATGGGTTGTTGGGACGTTGGAGAAGAAGAGGTGCGATTTAATGACTGAAAAAAAACATGGAGAAGAGGGAGTGCGGGTTTACTGGCTGAAAAACGTGGATAAGAGGGAGTTTAGTTGCAGGTTTAATGGAGAGGATAGAGGGGGCAGCAAGGGGACAGAGAGAGATGGCTGTTGGGACATGAAGAGGATGAAGGCAGTAAAGGTGTTGGAGATGGGGGTGAGGGCAGATGGCTGCAACAGCCACGTTTTGCAGAGAGGGCTGTTGCAGGAACTTCGTTGGGGAAAAAGGAAGTCTGAAAGTGAGGGAGAGAAGAGATCTCTAGCTCAAAGACGTTCCAGCCAGCCTTTTGAGCAGTCACCGTGGAGAAGAAGAAGAAAAGAGGACGTCTAGGAAGAAGAAGAAGTTCGTGTAGGAAGAAGACCCCCCTGCAAGAGAAAACGTTCTCTTTAATAGAAAAAAAATTTCTATTTTTATTTTTCTCTTTTAATAATTTTATTTTCCTTTTTTTTTTTTTAGCCAACACGTCTTTACTTTCTTTCTATTTTTTTTATTCCCTTTTGGAGAATGGTGGTGGGGCAATCCCCCACTACTCGTAGCGCATTAGTAGTCCCCCATTAACGAATGACGATCGGTAAATCTAATTTTGATTCTAATTGGGTTTCTTCGACATTTTGATTTAAGTTTTAATTTGATTTTTCATTTTAGTTGATTATATAATTTTATTTTAAGTTTAATTTTTAATTTGAATTTTGAATGAGTCGATTAATTGAAATTTTTATTTTGGTTGATCAATTTTAATTTGAAAATTTCTTAGTTGAATTCAATTTGTTGATTGCATTTTAGTTTTAATTTGATTGATTGTTTGGTTAGTCAATTTCATTTTCGTTGGGTTAATTGATTAGGTTTCGTTTGATAGATTATTTTGATTGGATTCGATTTTGAATTTTAAATTTGGTTCCATTGGTTAATCGATTTTTAAAATTTTTTGATTGGGTTCGATTTTGAATTTTAACTTTGTTGATTAGATTTTGATTTTTTTTCTTTGTTTGGTTTTTAATTTTAATTGTTTAATTTTAATTTTGAGTTGTTTAATTTTAATTTTGAGTTGTATTTTTAGTTAGATTGGATTTTTTAATCGGACTTCAATTTTTATTACATTTTCCTAAGGATTGGGATCTCTAAGTTGAATTGGGATGTTGAGGGGCATTTTGGACATTTTTATGAATTTTTTAAAATTTCTCTGTTTTCATCGGTTTGGGTCCTGTTAGACTCGAACTCATATTCTGAGTGCAATGGAGGTACTTTCGAGGTTTTTCGGAGTTTCGAAATTCATGAAAGGTATTTTCGTCATTTTATCGATTTTTGCAGATTTTTACGAATTTTAACGTGAGGTTTCTTTGAGTTCCAACATGATTAGTTCTATGTTTCCAAGTTGTATTTTCCTAACGTAGTGAGGTCTCTAAGTTATCGAACTGTGTATCGAACCTAAGGCGTACGTGCTTGCTAAGTCGAGTGTAAGGTGTAGCGATCCTAAGCGTGCGTAAATTTCTATGTCGAGTCGCAACGAGTAGGAGAGATGAAAAGAATGGAAATGGAGGGAATCAGGGATAGCACTCACAAGCCTTCGAGTCCTTTATAATCATCATTAGGAATTCGCGGTAACTGGGTGACAAATTGTCGAATTAGGCATATGCAAAAATGGGGTGTCTACAGGTTGGTTCTGGTAATTCAATTCCATCATGGTCTTGAAGTCTGAGAGCTTTTCCTGGTAATATTTCCTTGATGATGAATGGTCCTCCCCACTTTGGTTTGAACTTCCCCCTTGTGTCAAAGATAGGTAACCGATTCTCTTTGAGTACCAAATCTCCGACTTGTAAGTGACTGGCCTTGATCTTTTTGTCAAATGCACGGACGACTCTTCTTTGGTAAGCCTACTCGTGGTACAAAGCTCTTAGTCATTTTTCTTCGATCAAATTTAATTCTTCATACCGTTAACGAACCCAATCTGCTTCTGACAATTGACTTTCCAATATGACCCTGAGAGACGGGATTTTCATTTCAACTGGCAAGACTGTTTCTATGCCATATACTAAGGAGTAGGGAGTAACTTTAGTAGAGCATCGAATTGAAGTTCGATATGCCCATAATGCAAATGGTAATTTTTTTGACCAATCTCGATGTGATTAACACATCTTCTTGATGATGGTCTTAAGATTCTTATTAGTTGTTTCGACTACTCCATTGGTCTGAAGGTGGTAAGGAGATGATTTGTGATGCGTGATTTTAAACTTTGAACACAGTGTAATAACCTTAGCTTTGGAGTGTGATCCGTTATCAGAAATCAATTCCGAAGGTACCCAGTATCGACTGATGACGTTCTTTTGGATAAACTTTGCAACTTGAGATGCAGTGAGGACATCATAAGAGGTAGCTTGGACCCACTTAGTAAAATAATCGATAGTAACTAAAATGTATTCATACCCGTTTGATGCCTTAGGTGATATTTTACCAATAATGTCAATTCCCCAAACTGAGAATGGCCATGGTGAAGTCAGACCAACTAATTGAGAAGGCGACACATGTATAAGGTTTGCATGTATTTGGCATTTGTGGCAGGTCTTGACCATATGATGACAATCTGTTTCCATCGTGGGCTAGTAATACCCTTGTCTCATAATTTTCTTGGCCAACATTTTTCCACTCATGTGAGGGCCACAGTCTCCTGAATGTAATTCAACCATTATCTATTCAGCGTAATCTTCATCAACACATAACAAATGAATCCCATCATAAGATCTTTTGTATAAACTTCTTACGCACAGGATGAATTGAGATGTTAATCTTAGTAGGGTTTGTTGTTCCTTCCTTAATGCTTCTTCCAGGAATTCTTATTTTTTCAATACTCTTTTGACATCTGTATACCATGAATTTCCATCAGGTAGTCCAAGTAGTAATGTTGATTTGATGGCAATATGCAGATTTGTCTTTGACTTCGATGGTGATCGGCCTCAATTCCATGCCAGGGGGCAAGTGGATCATTGAAGAGAGAGTGGCTAAAAAATCAGCAAATCTATTATCTTCCCTTGATAGGTGCTGGAATAGGATAGCTTTAAACTTACTCACTAAGTTTAATAGATACTCATGATATGGCTTCAACTTTTCATCCCTAGTCTTCCATTCTTCCAATGACTGATGTATAACAAAAGCTGAATCCCCGAATAATTCAATTTTTGTAATGCCCATATTCAAAGCAGCTTCAAGCCCAGCGATGCATGCCTCATATTCGGCTATGTTATTGGTGTTAGAAAAGGCTAATTTAATAACAATAGGAATGTGGCATCCTTCAGGGGAAAATAGAATTGTCCCTATTCCATACCCATTCTGATTAGCAGTCCCATCAAAGTACAACTACCATGTTTGATTCTACGGTTATTCTTCAACATGCAAGATGTTTTCGTTTAGGAACTGATCAAAAGGCTGTGTTTCTTCTACTACCAGGTGATCTACCAAGTATTCTACCACAACTCTTCCCTTGATAGATATCTGCGTAACATGCGTGATGTCAAATTCTGATAACAACAACTATCGTAATGTTTTCCCTGTCAGTGCTAGTTTCTCGAAGAGATATTTGAGAGGATCCATCCGAGATAACAAGATAACTGAATGGGATAGCATATAGTGTCCGAGTCTCTGAGTAGCTTATACTAGTGCCAAACAAGTTTTTTCTAGGGCCGATTCTTTCGTTCATAGTCTAACATCTTTTTACTGATATAGTAGATAGCCCTTTTTTTTGCGATTACCTTTGTCATACTGTGCAAGCATGCATCCCATAACTTCTTCTGTGACTGACAAATAAAGAAGAAGTAGTTCACCTGGTGTAGGTAGAATCAAAATAGGTGGGTTCAAGAGATACTCCTTGACTTGGTCGAAAGCCTTTTGACATTGTTCATTCCAAACTGTTGGTTCATTCTTCTTGAGAAGCTTAAAGATAGGTACACAGACGTTGGTGAGTTGAGCGATGAATCTACTAACATATTGGATTCAACCTAAAAAAATCTCGAATCTACTTTTTAGTCTCAGGCATTGGCATTTCTTAGATAGCTTTAATCTTCGTAAGGTCTACTTCGATCCCTCTTTGACTGACCACAAATCCCAATAATATTTCAGAAGTTACTCCAAATACGCATTTTTGCGGGTTGAGACGAAGTTGGTACTTTGAATCCTTGTGAGAAACTTTTCTAATGCAACAAAGTGCCCCAGTCGTTCCTTAGATTTGACTATCATATCATCTACATAGACTTCAACTTCTTTGTGTATCATGTCAAACAGTAAAGTCGTGGCTACTTTTTGATAGGTGGCTCCAACGTTCTTCAAACTAAAAGGCATAACCTTATAACAAAAGGTTCCCCACTTGAAAGCGCCCTTGATCCGCAGGGTGTGCGGATCCGCTTTTGACCCTTGAGGTTTGGGAGTCGCCACCTAGTTATTACGGTCTAGGAACCAAATTGACCCTATAATGGATAAAAAGAACTAATCTACTATAGAAATCTGAATCCGGGGATCATGTTACGGGGTTGGAAGGTGTTAGGCACCAACCCCGCCCGGCCAATGCCGGTCTCTACTTATCCCAAATAGATCTACATTGCTAATAATAAACCTAGATTAAAAAAAAATAGAAAAAAATTTACCTTTGATCTGTAAAAGTGTTATTCCCTCAGATCTGGTTAGAATGGCTCCTTGTACCGTATTCCTTACTTCGTTCTATCTCCGGATCTGATTCCTGATCTCCGAGGTAAGGTATCTCCTTCTTGGATCTGAGTGCTTCAAATTTGTTATGGATTTCTGGGATGTTTTTGAGAGGTTTTTGGGTGTTTTTAGGCTAAAATCGGAGTAGGGGTGTTAGGGAAGGAGTTGGGACTCCAAAATTAGGGTTTTGGGGAGGCTACGGAGGCTTCTTTACCTACTTTTCCTAGGGTTTTTTCTTTGATACGAAAATAGAGTGTGGAGGCTCCTATTTATAAAGTTTTTAGAAGCATTAGGGTTTGATTAGGGTTTCTTTTAGGGTTTCAATTAGGGTTTTGACTTAGTCTTTAGGGTTTTAGGGTTTTGACTTTAGTCTTATGAGATTGACTTAATTAGTTTAGATTAGGATTTTGATTTAGGGTTTTGACCTTAGTCTTATGAGATTGACTTGATTAGTTTAGATTAGGGTTTTAATTTAGGGTTTTGACTTTAGTCTTATGAGATTGACTTTAATTTTGACTTCAGTCTTGCTTGATTGACTTTAATTTTGACTTCAGTCTCACTTGATTGACCTTGACTTCAGTCTTGCTTGATTTACTTTTTTTGACTTTGGTCTTATTTGATTGACTTTAATATCTTGACTTTAGTCTTGCTTGATTGATTTTAAATTTTTGGAGAACCCCTTTCTATTATATCTTTAATTCTTTGGACCCCCAAATGGAGGGGTCCTTAAGAAATATCCCACGAACCCTAAACAATTTTGCCTAAGAGTCCAATTAATCGATTTTTTAGGTTCAACTTTTTAAATTAATTTCATTAATGTTTCACTTTAATTATTTATATTTTTATTTTCTAATTTGAATTTTTATTATAAAATAGTGAAATTACCGTTTTGCCATCGGAGAGGATTTTTTACGTTTTAAGTCATTTTTCAATGTTCCAAGATGTTTTGGAATCAGTTTTTCATAAGGAATTCAATGGGAATGTTGTTTTTTGTCATTTATGAAGTTTTTTGTATGAAATGATCGTGAACTTGATGAGGGGTATTTTCGTAATTTTGTCAAATTTTGTGAAAATTGGCGAAGTGGTTTACTTGGTTTCGATTTATTGTTTTATGTGTTTGAGTTGGTTTTCCTAAGCGTAATGCAGGCTCTAGAGTTGTTTTGATGTTAGGGGTATTTTGGTAATTTAGTGATTTTTATCGTGAAGCTTCTTTTTTATTTGCAAGATGATGATTTCTATGTTTCTGGGGTCGTATTTTCCTAGCGTAGTGTGGTTTCTAAGTTTTGTCAGTTCGAGATACCTCATCCGGATTTCTGAAACATATCTGGTAACAAAATAAAGTATTGGAATAGACATCCATCATTGGGAACCTTTGCGATCGGGTAGACGACTTGATTAATCAGGCGGATGCAAAAATGGGGTGTCTACAGATGCCCCTCTTTGGCAGAGGGTTGAAGCAAACTAGATAGAAAATCTATCTTGGTAGATTAGTGCGATATCCGAATGCCAAAGCTAGTGACAGTTCATTTTGCAGCCTGACTTAACAATTCGTCGGGGTATTCGGATCATTGAGCATGAAACTCTCCCCGAACTAGAAAAATGTCAGGTCCTAGAGCGCGAGCTCTCACTAGCAGTGTCAGATCCTTGAATTTTAAAAAATTCTCCTTGACTGATATAACAACTGTGCAAGTGTGTGGGCTCAAAATTTGAGATAGATTCAAAGAGTTTGAGTTGGAAATGAGTCAAAATGAAGTAAATTTAAACTGAGCGTAACTGAGCATAAATCCAAGAAAACCCTTGGCGGCAACCGAGCAAGGTCCAAGATAACCCTTGGCGGCAACTGAGCAAGATCCAAGATAACCCTTGGCGGAAACTGAGCAAAGTCCAAGATAACCCTTGGCGGCATCTGAGCAAAATCCAAGATAACCCTTGGCGGCATCTGAGCAAAATCCAAGATAACCCTTGGCGGAGACTGAGCAAAATCCAAGATAACCCTTGGCGGAGACTGAGCAAAATCCAAGATAACCCTTGGCGGCATCTGAGCAAAATCCAAGATAACCCTTGGCGGCATCTGAGCAAAATCCAAGATAACCCTTGGCGGAAACTGAGCAAAATCCAAGATAACCCTTGGCGGCATCTGAGCAAAATCCAAGATAACCCTTGGCGGCATCTGAGCAAAATCCAAGATAACCCTTGGCGGTATCTGAGCAAAATCCAAGATAACCCTTGGCGGAAACTGAGCAAAATCCAAGATAACCCTTGACGGAAACTGAGCAAAATCCAAGATAACCCTTGGCGGCATCTGAGCAAAATCCAAGATAACCCTTGGCGGAAACTGAGCAAAATCCAAGATAACCCTTGGCGGAAACTGAGCAAAATCCAAGATAACCCTTGGCGGCATCTGAGCAAAATCCAAGATAACCCTTAGCGGCATCTGAGCAAAATCCAAGATAACCCTTGGCGGAAATTGAGCAAAATCCAAGATAACCCTTGGCGGCATCTGAGGAAAATCCAAGATAACCCTTGGCAGAAACTGAGCAAAATCCAAGATAACCCTTGGCGGAAACTGAGCAAAATCCAAGATAACTCTTGGCGGGAACTGAGCAAAATCCAAGTTAACCCTTGGCGGCAACTGAGCAAAATCCAAGATAACCCTTGGCGGCAACTGAGCAAAATCCAAGATAACCCTTGGCGAAAACTGAGCAAAATCCAAGATAACCCTTGGCGGAAACTGAGCAAAATCCAAGTTAACCCTTGGCGGAAACTGAGCAAAATCCAAGATAACCCTTGGCGGCAACTGAGCAAAATCCAAGATAACCCTTGGTAGAGACTGACTGAGTAAAACTGAGAACAAAGAAATAAATCTGGGAGAGAAACGATCGAAAATGAGTCTGGAGAAGAGTGGTTGAATCTGGGCATGAATAGATTTGGGACAGAATGGATGTCCTATCTCCTATGTGAGATTCAGAATGCATTTGTTTGAACTTCAAGGTTTTAAAAAAGTTTTGTAATTTAAAATCTGAGTTTGAACCTCAAGAGTTTTTTGAAAAACTGCTATCAAGAGGGTAACCTTAAGTTTGGAATTCTCATTTTAGGATTAACATTGCTCAAAAACAAAATGTCCCTAGTTTGACAATAAACATGGCATTGAAAATAATTGAACACATCATAAAGAAGATGCCCCTGGTATAAGGAGGAAATTACATATCTAGATGAAAAAGAAAAATGCCCCTGGTATGAAGATTTGAAATATTTGATTACCACAAGCGCAATAAAGATTCAACTTTTAATTTTGATTAATTTTATTAAAGATTTTGAGTCAGGCTCAAGAGAACAAAATATTTCCTTTTGAGACTAATCATAGAATTCACCATTCTCTCCATTGGTTCACTTGGGGAAGTAAGAATTTTCAGATCGATCGTAGACAAGATACTTGTGACTTCTGAATCTATGCCTAGTTTAAGCTGAGTATTGAACTTGATTATTCGGATTTCTGACGTTTTAAGCTCGAACTGCTCTCAGCTCTGGGATTGAGCTCTAATTTTTGTCTAGATCGCCTTTCCAGGTTTTCAATCTAGTGAGCTTGCTCTAACTTTTGCCTAGATCGCCTTTTCAGGTTTTTCAATCTAGAGAGCTTTTTTTTTTTTTTTTTTTTTTTTTTTCCTTGGCTCCGATTGTTGCCAAAGTTGTCCTTTCAGATTTTCAACTTTGCGAGCTTGCCTTAATTTTTGCCTAAGTCGTCCTTTTCGGGTTTTCAACTTAGCAGGCTTCATCATTTTTTTTTTATCTTTTTTCTTTTCCTCTGACCTTCTAGAATCACTGTCTGATCATGTTCTACTACCCTCCTTGACTTTTTCACACGTACTTAGGAGGACTTTTATAGGTAGGCTTGGGACTAGGCATAAAATGAAAGGGATTTTGAGGCTCAAAAACCCAAATGCCCCTTGTGTGGCATTCATTTAAACTTTTTCTTGAATTTTCTTCCCCATTCTTTTGAATTTTTTGTTTTTAGATTTTTTCTTTATCGGGGAATCTATTTTTTATTTTGGTGTGGTCGGGCCTGAAGTAACTTCTCAGGTTGCCTACGTACCCCAAATTTTTGGGATCAGACCAAAACGTAGTTCGGATATTCCCTCCCCTAGGTTAGGTGATCGGGCTAAGAAATAAAAGGCACAATTTTTCTCTTTTTGAACAGGTGCAAAGGGGTTGAGAAAGGAGAATAAAGAACTAGGTAATAGAAAAATTGATTCAGCCAAAAATGGCCTCCTTAAATGTAGTACCGTTTGATTTGGTCAAGGTTAGTTGGTTCTGATAACTCGATTCCATCATGATCTTGAAGTCTGACAGCTTTTCCTGGTAGTATCTCCTTGATGATGTACGACCTCCCCAA
>NW_028237165.1:0-39465 GCF_017979445.1 Akebia trifoliata | reverse complement strand
TGGAGATGAGGTCTTGGATGCAATTCAAAAAATAGAGCATGGTATAACGCTTACATCTCTTAATTCTACCTTTTCAACCCTCAACCCATATAAACTTTGGTCCGAAGCATTTGAGGAATGCCGATCCATAACCATTTGCAACTTCCTCTACAAACAGTCACTGAAGTAATTGCTCATAGAATAGTCCACATTCAATCTCCCCTCTTTTCTTTTCAATAAAATTATCTTTATCGATCAAAAAAAAAAAAAATCCAGCTTCCATGATTCTCGAATACTTCTGTTATTTCTAATACAGTTTACTCTGATGATCTCTGGATTGTGGTACATCTGTTTATGGCCTTAGGTTATTGCTAGACAATTTCTTCGAATGCTCTGGATTGCAAGCTAACAAAGCTAAATCATTATCTTCTATGTTGAAAGAGGCTCGGTTTCCAAAGTTTTACAATTTGGCTTTGGTTAACTACCGGTCAAGTATCTTGACTTGCCTAATGATCTTTCGACTTTGCCAACTTCTCATTGATTGTGTCAATTGCAAATTAGAGGAATGGAAAAAGCTTCCCTCGTATGCAGGCCATCTGGAAATTAATCTGATATTGGTTCTTAACTCCTTTCGAGTTTATTGAACATCAACTTTTCTACTGCCCAACTAGGTGATCAAGGAAATTGATTGCAATTGCTCAAATTTTCTTTGGAAAGTGTCTTCAATGAGCCATGCCTTCACCCCATCAGCTGAACCAAGGTCTTTAGGCCTTTAGATGAAGGTTTATTGGATAATAGGGGCATTAGAGATTGGTATAGAGGGCGAATCCTTTAGATTTTCAAACAATATCTCTTGATGGATTGGTCACTTACTGGATTTTGTGATATTTGGATTATAGAACCTCCCATAAAACCAAAGTACCAAAAATGGCCACTTCAACTTATTTCCTAGCCTACAATTCTTACTGGCCTTCTTCTTTTAAGTGTATCATTTCTAAAGTTAGACTTTCCATAATCCTACTTATTCTGAAGACCTTGGACTTCAAAGCAAGGCTTTCTAGATGATGATGATGATCATCATCAAGATCAGGTTCTTGTATATCTAGAAGGAATGGAACTTTTAGTTTCCTTTTAATACATATATTCAAAAAAAAAAAAAAAATTGTTTGAATTATCTGCCACTATATCTTTGCAATTTGACAATGAATGTTTTTACAATTTTGCAGGGGATGTTGCTTTCAGAATATTGGAAACCATCAATAGCATCAGTCGTAGAGCCATGCTAGATAATCTCGAAGATGACTTACAGGATGATACTCAAATTTATGTATGCGACATCAACCCAAATATGTTAAACGTTGGCAAAAAGCGTGCCGTAGAAAGAGGTGAAGTACTAGGAGTGAATCTGAAACTTCTATATGTTCCACTTTTTTGCAAACTCTATGATCTGTTTTCTTGCTTATGACGAAAAATGATCTCCTGACATGTATAGGGCTTGGAAAAAGCCGCTCTCTTATATGGGTGGAGGGAGATGCAGAAGCCTTAAGCTTTGAAGATGGTTCAATGGATGGCTATACAATTGCCTTTGGGATTAGGAATGT
This sequence comes from Akebia trifoliata, assembly GCF_017979445.1. NCBI lineage: Eukaryota > Viridiplantae > Streptophyta > Magnoliopsida > Ranunculales > Lardizabalaceae > Akebia > Akebia trifoliata. The sequence continues at coordinate 37,885 of NW_028237165.1, read as the reverse complement.
TACACACATAGAAAAGGCTCTTGAGGAAGCTTATCGGTAATCCCATAAAATCATCTGTTTTTTTTTTCATAAGAGCACCCATATTTCCTCTCGAATTAAGGAGCGATTGGAAACCTTCTTGGATTTTGAAGCATTTTTTTTATAGATTTGAGGATAACACACCATGGATGCTTTTGGGTTGAATGTTTCTTTTTTGCTTATTGTGGGTTTCCCCAACCTTCGGGTGAGACTAATCCCACGGTCACACTCACCGCCTCCTTGGGAGAGTCCTACGTGCAACTGCTTGAGTCATGGGTCCACCGGATACTGGAGGGTGGCCCCAAGGAATTCATTGCTTCGTGGGGTTTCGAACACTTAACCTACCCTTATTGAGTAGCTTATCAAGGCTCGGCTTGCCGCTAGGCCAACCTTTTGGGTTGAATGTATTGTTACATAATTTATTGATTCTATCTATCCTGTCCAAAACTTTGTGCTTATCCAGTAAAAGTTATCTCATCTTCAGTTCTTCAAACATATTTTCTATGCTTTATCACTTAACGTCCTCATGCTTGCAGCGGTGGATTTTGTTTGTTCATTTCAGAGTACTTAAACGGGGAGGGCGATTCCTATGTCTTGAGCTGAGCCATGTCGACATTCCCGTCTTTAAAGAATTGTGAGTGTCTCTGACTTTTTCTTAGAGATGGATAACCCTGCTTTGGAGGTAGGGAAGAAGTTAGAACTAGGCAACCAAATAAACGCCTAGTTGACTGACATGCGCATGCTTGTGTGCACTTTCAGATAATTCTGATCAATTCTTAATTCTTTGGAGTAAAGGTTGAATCTCGCAAAGCAGTGTCTTTGTCACGAGAAAACTGAGACTGTCTTGATCGAGACTTCTGAAAATCTCGCAACATTCCCGAAACATTGATTGTTTTGGGGTAGATGTTACGTTGTGGTCTTGGCGTAAACTGAATTGTCTTGAATTTCGAGTGAGACATTCCGAGATGCTACAAAACTTTAAAACCATGCTTGGAGAATGATATGTTGGATTTTTTGGTCTTTAGATTCTGAAAAATGCTAGAAACATCTGAAATGTTGAATTTATTCACTATGGAAAGCAAGATATAACTGACATAACCCTTATCTTAGCATTTCTCCTCTTCTGGCACAGGTATGATTATTATTCATTTTCAGTAATTCCGGCAATGGGAGAGTTAGTTGCAAGTGATCGGGAATCTTACAAGTACTTAGTGGAGAGCATCCGCCGGTTCCCCCCCCAGGTGAATTCCACTACTGTTGAGATCTCTTATTGATTTGAATTCCCACTGAGGCGAGTCAATGTTGACTTGACTTGCTAGTCTATTATGATGAGTCATTTGAATATATAAATTCAATAAATGTTTAAAGAAATAGTTTTTAATATTTTAAAATTGAGAATTATATTTTTTTTTTCTAAAGAAAATTGAATATAGCTGCATAACTCAGACCAGACATCCAGTTACTCATCCAACTTAGTGTGTTTCCAAGTTGTAATTTTATATAAACCACAATTGATGGAATTATGTATAATTCACCAAAATTAGGATATTGGTACAAACCCATTAATATGATGTAGTTTCATAAAAAAATAAAAAGATAAATAAATCATGCTAAAAAGTTTGGAAGGTAAATAGTAGAGAAGTAATGGTGCTGCCGCTTATGAACTACTACTAGCCTTGTATTTGGGACGAAACGGAGTCAGAAGAAACAGGGTGTGGTGATGGAAAATAAATAATTATTATTCCTAACCCAAGATAATTTAATTTTATTATTTGGTTGCTTGAGTAAGTGGTTAGTCGACACCAAATCTTTGCAGTAAGACTTCAATGATGATGATATGTGGCGCAATTTAAGCTCTCCAAAAGGGGCTTAAGGATGCTTGTTTGAGATGCTCTTCTATTACATGGATGCAATGCCAAGGTTAAATTTGGTATAGTCCTCGTCCATTATCTCTCAGATTTTCTACTCTTGGGTTCTATTGATGCAGGAAAAGTTTGCGTCAATGATTGCCGCAGCAGGGTTTCAGAAAGTTGAATATGAAAATCTTGTAGGGGGGGTTGTTGCCATCCATTCTGGATTGAAGTTTTAGAAGGCGTAAGAAGTCGAAAGGGCTTGTCATCCCTCGACCTCTGTCACGATATCAGAAGTTGACTGTTAATGGGCATGTGGGATTCCAGCAGAACTTTGTGTTAGTGAGAGGCCCTTCCCCACTACTATCTGATCTATTGTTTCTTTAGAATCTTCAATATTTCATATGTTGTTTCTCAGTCAATTCCGTTGTCCCTCATTATTCAATAATCAAATAAGTCCTTTCTGAGTTTGAATTTGTTCATTGGTAATTTGGGTTCGATGTTTTAACATTTTGCCATCTTTTTTCCCCCCTCAAATGTTCCCTTATGACCTATAGTATCTTTTATTTATGGAATGCGCTTGTCTCATGTGGGTTCACAATTTTTTCGAACTTTCAATAATACTATTGTACAGTCTTTTGATTTTGAAGGAATTTTTATAATATATATATTAATTTACCTTTGTTATATAATGTCTTGCCTGTCTCTCTCTCTCTCTAAAAGTGATTTTTGGGGATTTTTTTTTAATGCCAATTTCTATAAAAATAGCACCTTTAGAAACCTTCATGTAGATATCAATAGTCAATATTTTACTTGATTTAAAATTTTATATATATATATATGGGTCCCATTTAGCATCAAATATTTTGGCCAACATTTTAGCCAACCATTTTTGTCCTACATGGGTTAGAAGTTTTGGAATGGGCTGATTTTTGGTGAGGATGATCTCCTCGGTATAGAGATCATCCTCACCAAAAATCAGCCCATTCCAAAACTTCTAGCCCCATGTTTACAAGTTGAAAAATCGTTGACCGTCCATTTTTTGTAAACCATTTTTGATGGGGTTGGAAGTTTTGGAATGGGCTGATTTTCGGAGGAGATCATCCTCACAAAAAATCAGCTCATTCCAAACCTTCTAACCCATGTGGTGAAAAATGTTTTGCCAAAATGTTTGGTTCTGAACATTTCCCTATATATATATATATATGGGGAAATGTTCAGCACCCTAAGTTTTACCACACATTTTAACAAACGTTTTTTGTCCTACATGGGTTAGAAGTTTTGGAATGGGCTGATTTTTGGTGAGGATGATCTCTATGATTAGAAGATCATCCTCCCCAAAAATCAGCCCATTCCAAAATGTTTAGCCCCATGTTTACACGTTGAAAAATTGTGGACCGTCCATTTTTTGTAAACCATTTTTGATGGGGTTAGAAGTTTTGGAATGAGCTGATTTTTGGTGAGGATGATCTCCTCACCATAGAGATCATCCTCACCAAAAATCAGCCCATTCCAAAACTTCTAACCCATGTAAGACAAAACACGTTTGTTAAAGTGTGGTAAAACTTAGGGTGCTGAACGGGACTCATATATATGTATATATATAGGGTCCCGTTATTTGGCCAACAGTTTGGCAAACACTTTTTCAAAACATGGGTTAGAGGTCTTGGAATGGGCTGATTTTTGGTGAGGATGATCTCTACGGTGAGGAGATCATCATCACCAAAAATCAGCTCATTCCAAAACTTCTAGCCCCAGTTTACAAGTTGAAAAATCGTGAACCGTCCATTTTTTGTAAACCATTTTTGATGGGGTTAGAAGTTTTGGAATGGGCTGATTTTTGGTGATGATGATCTCCTCACCGTAGAGATCATCCTCACCAAAAATCAGCCCATTCCAAGACCTCTAACCCATGTTTTGAAAAATGTGTTTGCCAAACTGTTTGCCAAATAACGCTACCCATATATATATATATATATATATATATAGGGTCACGTTCCTAAGACTCATATTGAGACTCACATTGCGACACACCGTTTTGTCTTATATGGCAAAAAATGTTTAGAATGAGCTGATTTTTTGTGAGGATGATCTCTGTGATGAGGGGATCATCCTGGCAAAAAATCATCCCATTCCAAAACTTCTAACCCCATCAAAATTGATTTACAAAAATTTGACGGTCTATAATTTTTCAACAAAAATTGGACGGTCTAGAAGTTTCATAATGAGCTGATTTTTGGCAAGGATGATCTCCTCACCATAGAGATCATCCTCACAAAAAATCAGCCCATTCCAAATATTTTTGCCCATATAAGACAAAACGGTGTGTCGCAATGTGAGTCCCAATATGAGTCTTAGGAACGCTGTTCATATATATATATAGGATTAGGATCCGTATACACATAAAACTACTCATAAAGCTACAACATGTTTTGTCTTATATGGGTAAAAATGTTTGGAATGGGCTGATTTTTTGTGAGAATGATCTCTATGGTGAGGAGATTATCCTTGTCAAAAATCGGCCCATTATGAAACTTCTAGCCAAGTTGAAAAATTTTAGATCGTCCAATTTTTGTAAATCACTTTTGATGGGGTTAGAAGTTTTGGAATGTAATGATTTTTTGCAAGGATGATCCCCTCACCACAAAGATCATCCTCACAAAAAATCAGCCCATTCTGAATATTTTTGCCCATATAAGACAAAACGGTGTGTCGCAATGTGAGTCCCAATATGAGTCTTAGGAACGCTGTTCATATATATATATATATATATATTAATAGCCTTGGGAACTTAAATGCAAAAGTAGTGGAATCATCATACATGCTCATTTATGTTTTGAATAAATTTTCCATTACTTTTATTTCAGCAAGCTCTTCGCATTTAACAAATCTATATTGTTAAAATGTATATATTTTAAGTAATACTATTTTACTTGATTGAAAGAACATGGATTGAGCTAGTGAAAGCGGGGACACGAACTCGCTAACAATACCAAAAGATGTGGCTTTGAATAGGACTCGTTCAGTGGATCCCTAATCTTTGGGATAAGTCTTTGATGGTGATGATGAACGCTGTTATTTGATCAACACAGAGTGTCTTATTTTCATTCTTTCCCAACTATAACCTTGTTAGAATAATGTAACTATTTCCTTGTACAGTGGTTTGCTTCGACTTGTAAGTTTTTCAATTTGGGAAACATTATCACAGACCCATATACAAAGTCCATTTTCTCTTTCACCTCCTGTGGTTTGAAATAATTCCATGTTAACCCTCTAATATTATGACAAATTCACTTACCTCCCCCATAGTTATCTAACGGGTTTAATTTACCGCCTTTCAGTCTATTTGTTATTAAACTAAACAGTTAAAAAATGATTTTTACCATTTCTATATTTTAGAATGTCACTCTTTTTTTTATAAACAAAAAAATGGGTTTACTTGTGAATGCTGAGAAGGGCACATTTATATATTTTAAAATTTAATTTAATGGTTTTTTTTATAAATTAAAAAAAAAAGTAATTATAAAAGCACCCCATGAATTAATAAGGGTAATCTACATCATAACCGAATTGTTTTGTCTTATATGGGTTAAAAGTTTCGGAATGAGCTGATTTTTGGTGAGGATGATCTCTATGATGAGGAGATCATCCTCACCAAAAATCAGCCCATTATGAACCTTCTAACCCCATCAAAATTGATTTACAAAAAAAATTGGATGATTTAAGATTTTTGAATTTGTTTTGATGGGATTAGTTCAAAACTTTTTACCCATATAATACGAAACAATTTGGTTATGACGTGGGTTGTCTTTATTAATTCATGGGATGCTTTTATAAATACCCTTGGGTAAATCCCAACCATAAATTTTCTTAAAAATTACAAATATAGCTTTAATACATTAAAAATAAAAATATAATATACGTTATAAACTAGGCTGTGCCACCTGAGCCTTCTCCAAGCTCAAGTCTGCCCAGACCCAAAAACTAAATATAGGCCTAGTAACACTACCCAAACATAAATAACGTGTTGGAGGAAACAACTTTTTGAAAGAGTTTTTCAAAAGGGTTGGGATCTGTTGACTAGTGAGAAAACACACGATCCCGACCGTATAAACACAAAATCCAACTGCCAATATTTTTAAGTATCTCCAAAACACGTATCAAGAGGATAAATCTCACCCCGTTAGATTTCATATTTAAATGGTTGGGATCATGCATGTGTTTTTTTCATGAGTCACCGGATCTTGATCATTTGAAAAAATAGAACCAAAAATTTGGTTTGTGTGTGTGTGTAGTTTACTGAGAATGAATAATTGAAGTCATAGTTGTAGTCTATTTTCATTAATTGTGCACCATACAAAAAGTAGAATAGAAGAAGAAGATAAAACGGACAAGGTTTTTACATGGTTCATCGTCAAAGTCGGCAAAGCATATATGCGAACAATGATCTCCAATCTACTAGTAGTGAGAATTTACTAGCTATGAAAATGTTATAAAGAAAATACAATCAATATACTTTTTTTGCTTCTAAGCTCCAACGAGAATTTGGGAAGTCATTCTCATAATGATCTTGAGTTTCATAATCCACTCTAGAATTCAATCAGAAATTGAATGCCACCTCTTGTTTCCAAGTGATAATGAACTTGGTTTTAAATTGTGAAATGCCACAAACAATGACCAAGACTTGTGTCAACAAATGCGAACACATCTTGAATCTAAAATTAAAAAGAAATGACGGACATATTAAAGATATAGATGACCAAAGACCTCAACAACTATGGGTTGAGATTTTATATAGAAAGGTTTTTTCACGAATTTTAAAGAAACAGATATGGTACCTTAATTTAAAATGATTATACAACTTGTCACAATTTTTTTGATTAATAATCTATTTTGTTAGGTTAGTATCACACAATGAGCGAAACATGCGGCCTTTAGTATATTTCTTACGTGCACATCATGTAATACACTAACAAATATGGTACAATAATTTCAAAAGATTTTACACCTTGTCAAATCCTTTTCTATTAGTATTTCATTTTGTTTTATCTGTATCACATATTGCGTCTAGTATGTAATCTTCAATTAGTTTCTTTTTTTTGTTCTCACTACATATCTTACAACACACATCTTCAAGATGGTACAATGGTTTTTAAAGATTTTACAACTAACAATTTTTTTATTAGTTAACTATTTTATGTTTATTTATATCACACAATGAACCAAATGAGTCCCTTAAAGAAGTTTCCTTTTTTGTTTTTTTACTACACATTATACAACACACGTAATTATGGTTTAGCTATAATGTCAGTTTACATGGCTAAAATTCTCTCTCTTAAGGTCAAGTTTCTTGTAGCTGGTCCACTACGTGACCCACCTAATCTATATTAAAAAAAAATGACTATTTGTACTTTGACCTTGAGCCCAAAAAGTAGTGTTGGGTTCACAACTGGTCCACTGCTTGACCCACCTAATTTTTTTTTTAATTTTTAAAATGACTATTTGAAATTTGACATTGAGTCACAAAATAGGGTTTGGTTCACAATTTTCCTCTCACAAAATTTAGGTTGACTTGTGTTATTAAAAAAGAAAAAACCCTCGGCCTATGCAAGTGATGAATGTATATAGAAAATCCACCCGATAATAAATTTCTATAATTTATAGACATTCATTACAATATTTTTTTAATCAATGAAAATAACATTTATTGAATTAAATAAAATGAGGTGGCCAAGATGATCACCTAAAGGAGAGCCAATGAACATAATTGTCAGTTTCCTCTACAAATCAACTCCCATCTCAAGAAGAGATCCTCAAAAAGCTCTTTATAAAATCTCTAAATAGTTTACACTTGTAAAACACATGCCTTAAAATACAAATGACGACTTCCTGTAAAGATTGATCATTTCCTTCGAAGATATCTCATTCCTTTCCTTCCATAAATCCCAATAGACTACAAAAGGCATGAGCTTATTCTCAATATTTCAATCACTTATAATATTTAGTCTAGGGGAGAATAAGGGGAGGGGCAGACAACTTCAGGTGGCCTTTTCAAAATTTTCAACTTTTTTAGAGATACCCTTCCACATTTTAATTCATATTATGGATGCTCTCTTTAATATGTCTTGTAATGTCTTAAAAGTATATTTCGTATCTCGAGGTGATTGATTGTTATACTATGTGTATCCTTAAGAATTTATAATAAATAATTAAAAATGATTTTACAAAATATTTGGAGAGAAGGGTTAAGAAAATTTAACAAGTGCCTTGATGAACGTGTTTAAGTGGTTAATCGAAATATGAGCTTTTGATAAAAACAGATTTAAGAAAAATCTAAAAACACCATTAGATTCTTTTTTAAAAATTATCTAAGATGAACTATAAGTTTGCATAAAACGAAGTCCGTGCATTAAATTATTAACTAAAAAAATAATTATATTAATCACCATTATGTTCATAATATCATATAAATACCAAATTTAAGATAGAAAATCAGATTTTCTCTTTCTTCTCCAACATAGAATACTAAAATCCTAAACCTTCAAGCAACGATTCGGCAAGCCTTGAACGAGAATCAAGAGTTCATGAAGAAGAGAAAAAACTTCATCTCGTCGAGATCTTCACTTTAAGTCGAAGAGTTTGAGTTGATTTGAAGAGTTCGAGTTAAGACAAAGATCAAAATTTGGAGGTTTCAAACAAGAAGAATTGTTGAGAGTCGATTTTGACGAAGATGTATCATAGAAGACATGAAACAAATAGAAAATCTTCCCTTTTACCTTTTAATTGCTAGTTTTCTTTAGAAACATAGATTTATCAAATAGGTTATTTGTTGGGATTTTTTTATTTAAGGTTGGTTCGCTTTAAATCATGCATGTTTAGATATTTGATTTTATAGATTTACTTATTTTTATGTTAAATGAGTGATTTTTATATTTCCTTATAGGTTTTTTAAAAGAAAATATGGTAAAACAAGTTTTGAAAAAAAATTCGAAAAAAATCTAAGAGAAAATCTTGATGAATGAAAGTTTCACCCCTTGGATTGCCATTATAGCGATTTCCAAATCGTTATAATGGCCTGGTCCCTATAATAGCGATTTCAAAATTGCTATGTCAAAATCGTTATTTTTACAATATCGTTATCTATATGTGCCAAAATCGTTATTTTTCTTATGTTTGACACGTTTTCAGCATTGTGTCAAATACATTCCAACACAATGTTAAATATATCTAATAACTTACTTTCATTAAATAACTTAAAGTAAATGGAAAATACAAATGTTTTTAATGAAAATAAAGGAATACCCCCCCCCTCCAATTTGAAAATAATGAAAATGATTTAAAAATCAAAATCTCAAACGATCAAAATCTAATTTTTGGGTTCAAAAATAAAATACAGATTTCAGTATTTTTATTAAATTTTCAAATCCCATTAATTGAAGGATAGATAGATGGATGTACATAACATAATGTTGACTAGAGATTACTGCCATTGTTTGTATTTTTGGAAGAATATATATATATACTCAACAAAATTATTTTATTTATCAGAAAGGGTCGTAGAAAGAATGATGTGTTGCTATATTTTCGAAAACGGTGGGTCAATCTAGGATAACACTTGTGATTCTATACTCATTTGTAGTATGAGATACTTTGGAGAGTAATACAACTTGTGAGATTCGAGAGTTTATCTTCTTTTTTCTTAAAAAAATTTTGTATGTAAAGGTGATTTTTTTATAATGTAGAGATAGTCGAGATTCACATGTATTGCCTCTTGATAGGGTTTGACGCGAGAAGTCTCTCTTAGACTATTAGTGATCACTAAAAGTCTATAGTAGTGAAAAAATCGATCTCATCGTTAATTGAACTCAGTTTGGGTTCTTGGTCAACAACCGGTCTAAGTCGGATAAATGATCACCTAATTGTGGTATGTTAGACTGATCACAAAATCAGATAAGCATAATAACATTTGACACAAAAAGTTAAGTATTGAAATTTCGATTTGTCATAACCAAGGTGATTATATCGACGTGTTTCTCAACTCTGTTATTGATTACACCATCGTATTTAATTATTTAAATTTCTTTATTTTGTGATACAATATTGATAGATATTTTACTTTAAAAACTCTGAAGCGTGATAGATTATTTTCATGTTAGAAATGATAGATTGATGACTATGCAAAAGTTTACTACTTTTATTTTAGTCATTATTTTAATACCATGTTATGATAAAAATCTACATTATTTAAATATTTAAGCATGAGCATACTTTGCATGTGACTAGATGTTAGAACAGTATGGTTCTTTCTGAGTAACTCCCCATTACTCACCCTATCATTTATCATTTCAAATTATTCGATTATGGAAGAGTTTGTAAGGAGGAATTTTATGAGGAAGTCCTTGAGGAGGAACATATCGATGAGTAGTAGCTTCCTTTAATCTGAGATGTATTAGAGTTTAGGATATTCTTTTTGTCATTTAAGGAACTTATGTCAGGGCATTGTGTGTCGTTTTATTTATTGTGTCATTTATGTCTTTGAGGTTTGTTTATGGATCCAGATTATGATTGATGTTAGCTTCCTAAACTCTGAATATTGGTCAGTTTATTTTGTGCTGCTTTATAATTATAGATTATGAGTTGTTATGTATTATTAGATGTTATCATCAGTTGGATTAATTTATCATGTCTTGAGATCTAACAGAGAAATTCTTGGGATTCGTGTTGGATTTGGGGCGTGATATATTTTGAGTATCCATTTAGTATCTTGAAGAATTTTAATCAAACATTTATGATTGGTCATATAATAAGATTTTGATAGAAGAGCAAGAGTCAAGATATCGTCAAAAGAAAATAAATATATGAATGATAAATACCTCCTTGGAAGGTGTTTCATGAAGCATGCCCAATAGATATTGTGTGGAAGAGATGGGTATAAACTTAGTCTCGAGACGTCTCTATTGTGAAAAGAGCGAGGAAACTTTGATGCACTTATTTTTCAAATGCCCCTTCACAGTGCAAATCAAGAATTATTTTTCAGCAATGTACTTTGACTGTGTGGTCCCTCGTCTAAACCCAAATGTGATTTTTTCTTGGTTTAAATACAAAAGAAATCTAAATTCTCATCCATGGTTGCAATGTTACCATGGAAGGTTTTATAGTGCGTTTGAGTGCTCGCAATGAATGCATCTTTAAAAATAAAAGATGTTCAACTGAGGAGACTAAAAAATCGTGCATTAGGTGGCTTTAGGAGATGATTGGAGTAAGCTATTTTAGAATCCCATCAACTACAAGCGAACTCAACATTTTGACAAGCTTGGACATTCCTCTAAGACAACTACCAACAAGAAGGCTAAACTCAGCCTCTTGGGAAAAACCATAACGTGGGTGGTTTAAACTTAACATTGAAGGGGCATGTAAAGGAAACTCAAGTCTTGCTAGAGGAGAAGGATTTCTTCAAGACGAGAATGGAAAATTGGTTAAAGTAGAGTATTGGTTTTTTGGACATGCAACGAACAACTTTGCTTAAGCCCAAGCTCTACTAGAAATTTTGGAGAAGTTCAACTTGAAGATATAAATCTTCTAATTGACCTAGACTCATCCTTGTTAGTAATCAGGATGATAGACAATAAGCTCCATTATAGATTACAGCCATGGATGGTGAAGATCAAAGTTGCACCATCAAGAGTTAATTGGATGGTTCATCATGCTTGGAGAGAAACAAACTTTGTGGTCGATGATCTTGCAAACTTTGCTATAAGAAGTTGTAGATCCATCTTGATAGAGTCTAAAGAAAACCTTCCCTTGATTGCAAGGAAAGCATTTTAGGAGATAGGTTAAATATGCCTCATGTTTGTATTGTATTCTAATTTTGGGGGTGAGCTCGTTTTAAAGCTTTCTTAAGCAATACAACATCTTTTGCTTCCTTGGAAAAAAACAACGTGATTGCTATTATATAACTACCAACACTTAAGATATTTCTTATTTCATTTTCTTTTATCTTCAACACAAAACATTTAAACCCTAGACATTCAAGAAACGATTTTGAGCACTACAAATTGAGAATTGAGAATCTATGAAGAGAAAAAAGTTTTATCTCGTTGAGAACTACACATTGAGTGAAAGAAATTATGATAGGATTGAATGAAAGTTTGAATTTCAAGAAAAGATCATAGTATTCTCGAGGCAATATCCTCGTAGTGACAATGAATCAAGTAGGAAACCTCCCCTTCTAGTTTTTAATTACTAATTTCTAGAACAAAAGGGGTTTTTACAAAGGATTTAGGTTGAGGTTTTCTATTATGGGTTTGTTTATACGAAATCCATCTATGATTAGATATTTTGATACAAATAAACTTTTAATTATGTTTTCTAACAAGTGATTTTAATGTAATTTAGAGAGAAAATGAGTGAGAAGCAAAGGAATGTTGTAGGCTAGTCGAGAGCTCTCAGAAGGTTTATCAGGCTAGTCGAAAGCTACCCAAAGATTTTTTGGGTTAGTCAAAGGTAATAGAGGCAAAAAATATAATTTACACTATTTCTAGAAAGTGGTTAAAACTCCACCAAGAGCTCCTCGAAGGCCTCTTCATCTACTCGAGAACTCCTTGAAGACAATCTTTGACTAGTTAAGAGCTACTTGAAAAGATAATTTTTTTTCTTTAAAATGAGATTTTTGGTCAATGATTTCCCAACTTCAAAAACGAGTTCCAAAAAAAGATTTACCATTTTATATATATAAAGAACATTTAAAATATTTTCAAATTAAACATAATATTCCCAATCGATTTGAAAGCTTTATATTAATTTTTGAGGTTTCCAATCAATCAATAACACAAGTGGAATTGGTTGAGACTTAGAGTCACAATTGTTTAATCAAAATGAATGGTCTAAAGAATTATGTTTCATTCAAAAAGATATATTTTAATAGGTATGACTAGGAAGATATATATTTAATTAGTAAATTAATGGATAGATAGAGAGAACCGAAGTTCTAGTATTATGTATTAGCTACGTCACATGAAAAACAATAAATGGATGGATAGATGATAAAAATGATGTAATTCTTAATTGGAAGTCACTACCATAACCTTTTTTTGTATGTATCAAGATGGAAACATATATTTTTACTTACAAAATAAAAGTAAACGTTTACCATAAATGAATCCTAAAAACCTAAAAAGGGTGATCTGGTGCAATATTTTCAAAAACTTTAGGTCAATATCGGACAACATTTGAAGTTCTATTCTCCTTGGTAGTATGGGATACCTCAAAGAGTAGTTCAACTTGTGAGATCTGAGATTTTTTTCTCTACTTTCCTGATGATCACTTGTGTATAAAGGCGTTTTTTATATAATATAAATACATTTGAGGTTCTACATTGTTTGAAAGTTTAGCCGCGAGGAGTCTCTCCTATGTTGATTAGTAATCACTAAGAATTTGCAGTCATCAAAGGATGACTAACATAATTGATTTAAGTTTTAAACCTTATTCTACCATTAGCCTGAGTTGGATAATGAGAAAAGAATTTGAGTAGAATCAAGTCAAGTGTCTTTGTGAGAGCTTGACAAGAATTTATATTAATTAAAAGAGTCAAAAGATTTTACAAATAAGAAATAAAATAACAGGTTATTACTACTAACTAATTATGACTAAAATAGCAACTAGATTATTTTCAATACCCCCCTCATGCTGGAGCGAATATATCAAATAAACCCAGCTTGACAATGTGAGAATTAGTGATAGACGAACCAACAGACTTCGTAAGCATATCGACAAGCGGATTTGAAGAAGGAACGAAGACTATCTGAAGATCATTATATTGAAATTTTCTCTTTGAGAAAATGAATATCAACCTCAATATGCTTAGTTCTTTTATGAAAAACTAAGTCAAAAGTAAGCATAATAGCAAACTTGTTATCACAGAACATAGTAGAATAATCAAAAATAGGAAAATCAAACTCTGTTAGTAAAGATTGAAGCCAAAGTAGTTCACATGTACCAAGGGCCATAGCACGATACTCAAATTTAATAGAGGAATGAGATACCACATTCTATTTTTTTTACTTTTCCACAAGATAAGATTATTACCCATAAAAAGTACAAAAACTTGAGGTAGATCTTAACATAATCAACATCTATAAAACAAGACAAATGTGGCTGAGCAATGAAAGAGTAGAAAAATCCAAAATCAAGATGTGACTTCAAGTATCGAAGTATGCTATAAATTGCATCAAGATGAGAAGTACGCGGAGTATGCATGAACTGATTGACTACACTGACTGCAAAGGACAAGTCCAATCCAGTATTAGTCAGATAAATTAGATGACTTATAAGTCTTTGATAAGTAGAATGATCTGATAAAAGATTGTCAAAATCAACTTGAAGGTGTGATAGGAAGAGAATGCTATCAGGTTGAAGGACATGAAGAGACATCTGTCTTTCTAAGGCGTGACCCTGAACATAGTTGAGAAGAAAAGTCGTAGTGAGGATTGTCATATTCTAATATGCCTTTAGAATATGCATTCTGCGAAGAAGACAACGGACAATGTTCATGAGATGGCGATTCTTTCATTTCACCACCTTGTTCTGCTCAAGAGTATAAGGACAAGTCAACTGGTGAAGCATGCCATGCTCATGATGATGGGAGTGAATCCCATCAAATATATATTCCCCCCATTATTAGACCTAAGGGATTTAATAATTAAGCTATACTCAGTCTGAATCATTTTAAGAAAGTTAACAAAAATTGAGAGCACCTCAGAACGAGAACGCATCAAAGAAATCCAAGTGCAACAAGAATAGTCATCAATAAATGTAACATAATATCGATGACCATTAAAGACAGTAACAGGAGAAGGCCCACACACATTAGAATGAACTAAATCAAATATTGTATTAAATCGATGCATATGAATATAAGAAGTACGTGCGTGTTTAGAAAGTTCACACACAGAACACTGGAATTTATGTCCATGATAGACAGTTTTTAAAGTAAGAAATAAAGTACATAAGTATTTGAAAATTGGCATGTCCTAAGCAAGTATGCCATAAATCTAGAGTTTGTGATGAAAATGTGTGACTGCCAGATCATGAAATCATAGAAGCCGAAGCAGCAGTAAACTGAGATCCAAACATGTGCAACTCATCCCTCTCATACTTCTTGTCAAAAATTCTCATCGAAATCAGATCCTAAAAAATACAGTAAGTAGAAAAAAGTAACTAAGCAATTATGAGATTTAGTAACACTACTTACAGACAAAAGATTAAGAAATAAATGAGGGGTATGAAACACAAAATCTAGAGAAATCCTAGAGGATAAATGATGATACCTTTGTTGTGGATAGGTATAAGAGATCCGTCAGCAAAGCAAACATCTCAATGAATGGTGAAAAAATTAGAAGAGGTAAAATAGCTAGACTCACCAGTCATGTGATCAGAGGCACCAGAATCAATAACCCATGTCAAAGGAGTAGAGTCAGACTAAGTAACATTGAATCTAGAGGATGTACCTAGAGACATAATAACAGAGGCCACAGTCGAAGAGGAATGGGTGTGAGCATGAATCTGATCTCTGATAATAGTAGCAATCTGAATCTGTAGCTGTTGTAAATCAATCGTGCCAAGTGAATGAGGGTTAGTGAGAAGAAAAGATGATGACTCCACTATAGTGGCATGATGGACAGTTTGTCCCAAAGACGAAGTGAAAGAAGATCTTGGTATCAAATGAGGATAAAGCTGAAAATGATGAGCCTTCTCATAACCATTCTTCCCACAATGACTATAAGTAAGGCCACTCCATTTACCATGACTACGGCTACCACAATCACGATTTCTTGAGAAACTCAAGTTGGTAGCTATGGCCATTTGATCTGTAACTAGAGCAGAAAGAATGTCAAGGACCTAAGTCTGAGTATGAGCCATATGGCGATAATGCTCATAACTGTTAATAATTGCAAATATCTCAAATAAAGAAGGTAAGGAAGTGGTGTTGAGGATTTGTGTTCGAAATGCCTCAAATTCTTGACAGAGTCCCATAAGAAATTGGTAGGTCTGATGTCAAACAATCCTCTTAACCACATAATCGATTGCATCGAAAGACAACTTAGCCATAGACTCATAATGAGAAAGTTCTTCCTAACGTGACTGAAGGAATCCAAAGTAATCGGCTACACTTTGTGTCCCTTGGGTAACCTGGACAATGTCTCGATAAAACTCATAAATCCTCGAGTTATTCATGGCATGCGCGTAAGTCTGAGTAAGTGCTGACCATAGAGATGAAATTATCTCATGATACATGAACATGGAATAGATGCATTGCTCCATGAAGTAGAATAACCACCCAAGGATAATGCAGTTGTCAATCTCTCATGATTCAAATTTAGGATCAGTAAGTAGTGGTTTAGTTATAGTCCTAGGGAGCCATCCAGATTTTCCTCTACTACCTAGATAGAGTTACACAGATCGGGACCATGACTAAAAGTTTCAGCCATCAAGAAGAGTAGTGGTGATATGTTGGGTTGAAAGATTTACTCCAAGAGTTGGATTAGAATCCTTAGACTCTGGATTTGTCATCATTACTTGCAAGAAAAGAATTAACTTTGGTTTGAAGGGAGATTTCCCGTAGTATTGGCCCAAGGTGGAATAAACCACAGGTAGAAAGGGTAGTTGTTCTGTTACAAGACTTTACTCAATCCACACATCAATCCAGTTGTTTGTTGTAAGTCTCCACATAACCCACACATCTGGATGTGCCCATCTCTTGCATGTAAATTGGGTTATTTAGTTATCTATCTTTTTCATTTAAAAATTGTGCGATTATAATACTCCCTTCTCTTGCAGCTTAGGTTCATGGATCATATGTCCTCCACGGAAGTGATTCATCGTCCCTTTTGTGTGAATGCTGATTTGGTATGCATGATGACGAGACGAAAGCGTCCCATGTTTCCTGGTGGAAAAGAAGGATGGCATTCTTTTTTGTGCAATCTTGGTGACGAGGCTGTTAGGTAGGTTAGGGCTTTCCAACCGAAGGGTTCCCCCGTGATTGCTTTTGATGGGGCTCGTTTCCTTATTTTGATAGGCCTGCATGGGGCCACCCAGTATTTTCCCCTTTGTATTCTTCGTCAATTTGGGTATGACCAAGGCATACTCATTCCTGAGGACTTCAGTGAGTTGGTTGGCCTTTTGTCATATTCTTCCACTGCACTTTTGAGTTGATTGGTGAAAGAATGGTCTCGAGTAGAAGTTTTGGATCATCCCATCTATGCAAGCCACTCTTTTTTGACTTACATTCATTGGATTCGAGAACTTATTTCCGACCAAGTGATAGTATCAACTGTGCCCCGCGCACGTTCTGGCGCTTCTCGTTTATTTGATTATAGTGATCAGTTAGAGGAGATTCAAGCAGATCATCGTCGTATCCGAGCTATTTGGCTCAAGTCTGAAAGGGATATGCAAGCTGAGATTGCCCAATTATCATCCGAGCTCGAAGCTCTGAATACTAGAGGTGAGGTGCCCATGTTCCGAGCTGAAATCACTGATTTGAGATAGCGCCTTACTTCGAGGTTGCATGCTGATATGATTGTTGAATACTTAGTGAGTCATCGTACTTTTGATGCGGAGAGAATCATCATTGACCAAGCTGCTCAGATCAAAGCCCTAGAGGATAGACTTGATGCCTATTATGCTTATTTCGGGAGTGTATGAGTTGTTCCTTGCCTGTTATTCCTTCTTGTACCCTACTTTCAACGAGAATGATGTATCACTTTTTGAAATGAATGAAATAGGTTTTTTACGTAGTGGCCTCAGATATATCTACTGCTTTCGAAAACTCTTGATTTTAAGAAAAGTCCTAGATTCTTTGTCATAGGCCAAAAATAGTAATTTTGATGATGCATTTTTTATTTTTTTTAGGTTTTAAAAGATTGCCTTTGTCGAATAATCTGTGACAGACTGTGTTTGAAAACTCTGAAAGTTAATGATCATGGTGACTTTACCAAATGCTGAGGATACAAGTGTCAGCTAATCCTTAGCCTCTTTAGAGTCATCCCTGAGACTGAGAATTTTGACTGAGTTATCTTAGTTGTATCAGTCGGCACCTTGAGGACTTCGAGATTTTTACCGTTCACAGTTTATACTCTTGCGGGTCAGGAGTTTTTTATTTTTGTTTTTTTTTGTTTTCATTTTTTTTTGCCCCTGGCGGCAGTTACGATTTTCACCAGACCTGATTTCCACATTCTTGCGCATCGACGTCCTTTTCGGGTTTTCATCGTGCCGGTGGTTTTGATCTTGCCATAGACTGATTTTTTTACTCACAGTGCCCTAACGGGTTTTCACCATACCCTTTCAGTCTATGCTTACTTTAGAGATTTTCACTTTGAATACCTTCTCGATTTCTATGTGCCTCTTGTGGCTTGGTGACTCAAGTTGAGCTACGAGATCGAACACTCTACTCTTCTAGTAGCGTTCTTTCTTGAGTAACAAATCTGGACTCCCCTCTCGAGTTCCTCTGACGATTTTCATGGTGCGGTGACTCAAGTTGAGCTTCGAGATTAATGACTCTACACTTTGAGTCGCTTTTTTTTTTCGAATATTCGATCTGGTCTCCCCTCTCGGGTCTTCCAACGACTTTGAGGACTTGAAATCCGATTTGAGTGGCAAGATCGACTGCACTTGATAATATTTCTCATTATATGCTTCCACCGTAGTTGAGTTGCCTTAAACCGTTCCCTGATCTAAGAGGACTTTAAATAGGATGAAACATGAGCTTAGGTTAGGGTTATGGAAGGATAAGAAAGGCTGAATCTAGATTTATTTAGGTAAAGAATGGACACGGGGTTGGTCTATTTTTGTTTCGAAAAATATGATCTATTCTCCTCCCAGCGTCTCACGAACTCATTTAGGTAGGAGATTTGGGTAGAGCTTGAAATCAAATATTCGAGATTTTAGACTTTTTGATTTTTTTGCACTTTTAGCCGTTCACAGTTTATCCTCATGCGGGCTAGGAGTATACTTTTGTATTTTTGTTTAGGCTTTTGATGATTTTTTATTTTTTTATTTTTATTTTTATTTATAGTGGTGACTTACCCCGGTCCTAGGTTAAGAAATGAATGTGATGGCTCAAAAAGGGTTAACTAAAGGTAGATAATTATTCAGGTAGTAAAAAGATGGCCTCTCTTCATTTCAAGGAATAACTTTAGGCGTAATATTTTTTTATGGGATCAGCGTTGATCGGTTGTGGAAAAACTTCTCCATCCATCTCTGTAAGGATTAACGCTCCTCCGGACAGTACCTTTTAGATGACGAATGGCCCCTCGTAATTTGGACGAACCTTTCCTCTCTTATCTTCTTGTATTGGTAGAATCTTCTTCAGAACTAAGTCTCCGGGTACAAACTCCCGACGTCGAACCTTCTTGTTATAAGCACGTGCTATTTTTCGTTGATACGTTTGACCGTGAGAAATTGCTGAAAGACGTTTCTCCTTTATTAAGTTCAACTGATCGAATCGGGCTTGGACCCATTCTGTTTCATCCAATTCAACTTCTTTTAATATCCGAAGGGAGGGAATCTCGACCTTAAAGGGCAAGACTGCTTCCATTTCGTAGACCAGTGAATAAGGCGTTGCCCCAGTCGAAGTTCGGATTGATGTTCGATAAGCATGTAGAGCGAAGGGTAACATTTCGTGCCAATCCTTGTAAGTAATGACCATTTTCTTGATGATCTTCTTGATGTTTTTGTTAGCGGCTTCAACTGCTCCATTCATCTTTGGTCTGTAAATGACTGAGTTGTGATGTGTGATCTGAAAATCCTTGCACATTTTAGACATGTATTTGTTCTTGAGATTTTTGGCATTATCGGTTACTATCCTGCTTGGGAGGCCGTACTGATGTTGTTCTTCACAAACTTCAAGACATTGCCCTTTGTAACATTGGCGTAAGATGCTGCTTCTACCCATTTCGTAAAGTAGTCGATGGTGACTAAGATGAAGCGATGCCCATTTGAAGCTTGAGGATTGATCTGCCCGATGACATCCCTGCCCCAGAGTGAGAAAGGCGAATGAGAAGTCATATTGTGCAATTCTGAAGGTGGTGCATTGATTTTGTTGGCATAGATTTGACACAAGTGACATTTTCGAACATGTTGGTACCCGTCACTCTCCATAGTCATCCAGTAGTAACTCATTCTCATAATCTTCTTTGCGAGCATATGTCCATTCATGTGAGGTCTACAGACTCCACCATGTACTTTTTCGATCAGATGTTGAGCTTCTGTTTTTGTTACACACCTGATGAGGACCTCGTGGTGTGACTTTTTGTATAAGACTCCGCTACTCAAGAAAAACTGTCCTACCAATCTCTGAATAGTCTTTCAATCGGTTGTTGTGGCATTCGGTGGGAAAGTTCGGTCCTCTAAGAATGCCTTGATGTCTGCAAACCATGATTTTTCTTCAGGTTCTTCGATCCCCACATGCAAGCAATATGCTGGCTCATCTTGAATACCAATCTCCAGAGGGGTCGACTATGGTATCTTCGGATGAAGTTTGAGCTTAGATCCTCGAGACACTCATGATAAGGAACTAGTTTCTGCTCTCGGGTCTTCCATTCTCCCGTTGTCTGGTAGACTACTAGACTTGAGTCTCCAAATACATCTATTTCATCCACTTCAAGATCGATTGCTGCTTTCAACCCCACAATGCATTCTTCGTACTTAGCTTCGTTATTGGAACACTGAAACCGTAACCTGACTGCAATGGGGATATGAGTTCCGTCTGGCTTCACCAGGACTGCCCCGATTCCATTTCTCTTTTGATTTACTGCTCCATCGAAGTACATTTTCCAACTAGATTCTTTATCGTCGCTCTCGGCTTCAGTAAACAAAATGGCTTCATCAGGAAATTTTGTCTTTAGTGGCTCATAATCGGGTAAAGGGTGCTCCGCTAAATGGTCAGCAATGGCTCGTCCTTTTATAGCTTTTGAGTGACACAGGTGATGTCAAACTCAGATAATAGTAGTTGCCATTTTGCGGTGCGACCCATTAGTGCCGCCTTCCCGAAGAGGTACTTCAAGGGGTCTATCCGAGCAATGAGCCTAGTCGAGTAACTAAGCAAGTAGTGGCGTAGCCGTTGTTATGCCCAGACCAGGGCACAACATGTCTTCTCAAGAGTCTAATAGTTCGCCTCGTAAGTTGTGAACTTCTTGCTAAGGTAATAGATGACTCGCTCTTTCCAACTAGTTTCATCATGTTGCCCCAGTACACAACCCATGGAGTTTTCTTGCACGGAAAGATACATCAGTAGAGGTCGACCTGGTGTAGGTGGAACTAAGACTGGTGGATTAAGCAAGTATCTCTTAATCTTGTCGAAAGCTTCTTGACAGTCTTCATTCCATTCTTTCGGCTCATTCTTCTTCAGTAATTTGAATACTGACTCACAGATCGGAGTTAGTTGTGCGATGAACAGACTAATGTATTGAATTCTCCCTAGGAATCCCCTGATCTCTTTCTCTGATTTGGGTGACTCCATATTTATGATGTACTTTGTTTTAGCTGGATCAACTTCGATGCCTCTTCTGCTGATAATGAAGCCCAATAACTTTCCTCACGTGGCCCCAAATACATATTTTGCCGGATTAAGTCTTAAGCTGTACTTCCTTAATCGATCAAATAGTTTCTTCAAGTTTACCAAATGGTCCTCGTCGAGATTGGATTTGGCTATCATGTCGTCCACGTATACTTCTATCTCTTTGTGGATCATGTCATGAAATAAGGCCGTCATGGCTCGTTGGTAAGTTGCCCCAGCGTTCTTAAGACCGAATGGCATAACCTTATAGTGAAAGGTACCCCAAGGTGTAATGAATGCAGTCTTCTCTTGATCTTCTTCCGCCATTTTTATCTGATTATAACCCGAGAAGCCATCCATGAAGAAGAACATACCGTGCCCCGTTGTATTATCGACAAAGGTGTCGATGTGTGGTAATGGAAAGTCATCTTTAGGACTGGCTCTGTTCAGATCACGATAGTCTACACACATGCGTACCTTTCCGTCTTTCTTTGCTACAGGAACGACATTAGTGAGCCACTCAGGGTAAGTGGATACTACGAGAAACCTTGCTTGGAACTGCTTCATTACTTCATCCTTGACCTTAAGTGTCCACTCTAGTTTCAACCTTCGTAATTTCTGCTTGATCGGCTTGCTTCCTGCTTTGATAGGTAACTTGTGAATGACTAGATCTGTGTTTAAATCGGGCATATCTTGGTAGGACCATGCGAAGATATCTTGGTACTGTTGTAAGAACTTTGTCATCTCTTCTTTTTGCTCAATTGTTAATAGGGCTCCGATTTTAACAATCCGTGGGTCATCTTCGGTGCCTAGGTTCACTGAGTTAGTATCCTCTATATTTGGCTGAACACCTTTCTCGTGACGTTCTATGAGTTCTTTGATTTCTTTTGGAGGATATTCAACATCTTCCTCTAACTCTTTTTCAATCCCCATGAGATCAAGGTTGAGCTCAAGGTCAAAGTCGTATTCATCTCTTTCATACTTTGTTCTGTCACAAGATTCATTCAACTGAGAAAATTCTTTGGAAACCTTAGGTATTTTAAAGATTTCTGATTTTTTAAAATTTTTGAAAATATTTGATTTTTTTAAATTTTGGAGAGTTTTTGATTTTTTTGAATTTTGAAAGATTTTTGATTTTTTTTGAATTTTGAAAGATTTTTAATTTTTTTGGATTTTGCGGACTATCCGAATGCCTGAAACAAGATGAAGATAAATCATGCAAATTCATTAGCGACGAAGGTGAGCCCCCAAAACAGTCTTACTCCAAGGACGAGAGCTCATTATGGTCCTCGGATAGCTGAGATTTTGTTAATGGCGTTTTGTTTTGGAGGCCGTAGGGATTTTGGACCCCATGGCGACCTCATAAGTGATTGGGTATTCCTCCCAATTCCTGAAAACTTGCCCTTCTTCTGTAGGGTAGATATGTCGGGAGAGTGGCTTCCTTGATGGTTCAGATATGACCATCACTTCTGAATGACTGTCGTCAAGTCCGGGTACTTGTAGGTGGGTGGAATTACGACAGATCCCCAATCGATTTGAAAGGGAGACAGTGATCTTTCTTCTTCGCATATTCTGACTTCCGCCTTAGCGGGCTCTCTTTCTTCTTCCTCTTGACTCCGTTCGGAATCCCCTCCGAACAAGATTTCCATGCCATCTGTAAAGGAATGTGGGGACTCAACGAATGAGTCTTCTTGCAATTGAATGGGTTTGATACTTACAATACTTGGTTTTTCCTGGGTGGTTTGTCGGTGGTAGTTCTGATAAGTTATCTGGCCTCTTCAAGGATTGTGGGAAACAAATGCTGATGTGTGGTACTTTTCCCAAGTTCCATACATTAGGCTCTCGGTTTTGTCTTCGTGCAAGTCGAAGCTCCGTCTTTTTTTCATTCATATCAGAAATGTCCTTCCTCGTAAGCTTGAAACTAAGACCAAAGTAGGGAGTGTGTTTTTGCATGCTGATCAAAGTGTCCCTGCCTTTTCCTTTAGGCCCTAACCCTTGTTTCGAACAATATCCCACCTTCTTCATCACTCGTTGTAGACACCCCATTTTTGCATCCGCCTGATTAATCAACTCGTCAACCCGATCGCAAAAGTTCCCAATGATGGATGTCTATTCCAATGCTTTATTTTGTTACCAGATATGTTTCAGAAATCCGGATGAGGTATCTCGAACTGAAAAAACTTAAAAACCACGCTACGCTAGGAAAATACGACCCCAGAAACATAGAAATCATCATCTTGCAAATAAAAAAGAAGCTTCACGATAAAAATCACTAAATTACCAAAATACCCCTAACATCAAAACAACTCTAGAGCCTGCATTACGCTTAGGAAAACCCACTCAAACACATAAAACAATAAATCGAAACCAAGTAAACCACTTCGCCAATTTTCACAAAATTTGACAAAATTACGAAAATACCCCTCATAAAGTTCACGATCATTTCATACAAAAACTTCATAAATGACAAAAACCAACATTCCCATTGAATTCCTTACGAAAAACTAATTCCAAAACATCTTGGAACATTGAAAAACGACTTAAAACGTAAAAAATCCTCTCCGAGGGTAAAACGGTAATTTCACAATTTTCATAATTAAAAAATTCGAAATTAATAAATAAAATATTAAATAATTAAAGTGAAACATTAATGAAATTAATTTAAAAAGTTGAACCAAAAAAATCGACTAATTGGACTCTCAGGCAAAATTGTTGAGGGTTCGTGGGATATTTCTTTAAGGACCCCTCCATTTGGGGGTCCAAAGAATTAAAGATATAATAGAAAGGGGTTCTCCAAAAATTTAAAATCAATCAAGCAAGACTAAAGTCAAGATATTAAAGTCAATCAAATAAAATCAAAGTCAAAATAAAAGTAAATCAAGCAAGACTGAAGTCAAGGTCAATCAAGTGAGACTGAAGTCAAAATTAAAGTCAATCAAGCAAGACTGAAGTCAAAATTAAAGTCAATCTCATAAGACTAAAGTCAAAACCCTAAATTAAAACTCTAATCTAAACTAATCAAGTCAATCTCATAAGACTAAGGTCAAAACCCTAAATCCAAACCCTAATATAAAACTAATCAAGTCAATCTCATAAGACTAAAGTCAAAACCCTAAAACCCTAAAGACTAAGTCAAAACCCAAATTGAAACCCTAAAAGAAACCCTAATCAAACCCTAATGCTTCTAAAAACTTTATAAATAGGAGCCTCCACACCCTATTTTCGTATCAAAGAAAAAACCCTAGAAAAAGTAGGTGAAGAAGCCTCCACAACCCCTCCAAAACTCTAATTTTGGAGCCCCAACTCCTTCCCTAACACCCATACACCGATTTTAGCCTAAAAAACATCCAAAAACCTTTCAAAAACATCCCAAAAATCCACAACAAATTCGAAGCACCCAGATCCAAGAAGGAGATACTTCACCTCGGAGATCAGAAATCAGATCCGGATATAGAACGAAGTAAGGAATACGATACAAGGAGCCGTTTTCGCCAGATCTGAGGGAATAACATTTTTGCAGATCGAAGGTAAGCTTTTTTTTAATTTTTTATTTATCTAGGTTTGTCATTAGCGATGTAGATTTATTTGGGATAAGTAGAGACCGGCAATGGCCGGGCGGGGTTGGTGCCTAACACCTTCCAACCCCGTAACATGATCCCCGGATTCAGATTTTCTGTAGTAGAGTAGTTTTTATCCATTTTAGAGTCAGTTTGGTTCCTAGACCACAATAACTATGTGGCGACTCCCAAACCTCAAGGGTCAAAAGCGGAACCGCGCACCCCGCGGATCGAGGGCGCTTTCACTCGTCCGATCATTAGGTCCGTTTTTGACCATTCTGCCCTTGTTTTCTCCTTTCCTCTTGGGATATGATTGATAGATGTGAACTAGAAAGCGTGAAACCCCTTTTTATCCCTGGTCATATCTACATCGATATAAGGCACATCCGACGATCGATCGACTGGTATGGGATTTTCTACGAGGACCGATATCACCCTTTGTCTCATGATGAATTTGACTCGCTGGTGCAAGGAAGAAAGGACTCCCCCTGTGGTATGGATCCAGAGTTTTCCTAGAAGGAGATTGAATGCTGAGGGTATGTCTAGGATTTCAAACGTTACTTCAAACGTGCATGATCCAATAGTGACTGTCATATCCAGTTCTCTTAACGACTCAGTTTTTCTACAATCAAAAGTCCTTACGGTCCTTCTAGTTGGCCTGAGGTAAGATAAATCTGCGTTTAACTTGTGCAAAGTTTGTAGAGGACAGACATTAAGAGCCGAACCATTGTCGATCAGTACCCTTGCTACCATCATACCTTTGCACATTACCATAATGTGTAATTGTTCAATGTGTCCACACCCCTCGTTGATAAATTCATCCTCGGTGAAGGTGATCGGATTGGGGGTCATGATCTGGCCTACTGTCTTTTCCAACTCTTTTGGTGAGGTGGTCTCAGGTACATGTACACTAGTAAGGACTTTGAGTAATACTTCCCGATGATGCTCTGAGTTTAAAAGCAGGTCAAAGATACTGATTTGAGCTGGCATTATGTTCAACTGTTCTACTACGTTGTACTCACTCTTTCGAATGAGTTTGAGGAGGTCAGCTACCTCCTTGTCAGTTACTTTGCTCTACTTTTTCTCTGGTTCCCCTTGTGGTATTTGTTCTTTCTCTACCAGCTTTCCTTTCCCTTTTTCTTTTCTTCTATCCTCTTCCTCGTTCTGCCTTTTTTATTCTTTTTCTGGTACTTTGTAGCACCTCCCTGATCTAGTCATATGCCCAATGTCCGTGATCATCGCTTCTTTCGACTTCTCAACTCCTACGGATGTCACAATCATCGTCTTATAACTTCATGGGACGGTTTGACTTGAGCGGTATGAGAATGATTTAGGGGATATGATGGTTATGGGTTGAGGGTCTAGTTTTAGATGAAGGGTGAGAGGTGGTGGATTAGGTTTGACGGTTGATGTAGTGGTGTTTAGGGTTTGTGGGTTGGTGTAAAATAGGATGAGGGGTGGTCGGGAGGAAAAGCTTGAAGTTTGAGAGGTCGGTGCAGTGTTAGTTATGACAAGATGTGGTTAAGAAGAAGGGCCTGAAGTCGGTATGATGCAGGGTATAATGAGAGGTGACCGAGAGGTAGAGCTTATAGTGGGTAATGTGTAGGGTATAATGAGAGGTGGTCGTAAAGGATTTGAAGTTTGGGAGTTGGAGTGAATGGTAAGATTGGCCAAATTGATTGGAAGTTGGGATGATGATTGGTTGGTTGTATCTGGTGGCAATGCATTGATACTTGATGATGTTGGTTATTTCCTCAGATTGACTCTAACCTTAGAGCCAATTGGTGCTATCAAAACTGAAGGGTTGAAGCTCGGTTCATTTGAAAGTACCCTCGATCGGGGGGGGGGGGGGTGCATGGATCCGCTTTTGACCTTTGAGGTTTGGGAGTCGCCACCTAGTTATTATGGTATAGGAACCGATCATTGACTCTAAAAACAAAGACAACTAATCTACGAAAGAAAATATGGGTCCAAGGATCACATTACGGTGTTGGAAGGTGTTAGGCACCAACCCCTACCCCCCGGCAACTGCCGGTTTCTACTTCTTCCCAAAAATCGGTTACATTGCAAAATAGACTAAAAATAACAAATAATTATAATAAAAAATATATATATAAAAGAAAGTTACCTTGCTGATTACAACGATTTCCTCAGTACCAGCAAAGAGTATCTACGTATGTATTTCCTTGCTATTCGCCCGTCACCGGATTTGATTTCTGATCTCCAAGTTGAGGTATCTTCTTCTTAGATCTGTGAGTTTTCTGATTTTTCTTATGGATTTGAAGGTATTTTGAAAAGGTTTTTGGGTGTTTTTTTGAGCTAAAGTTGAGGTATGGATGTTAGGTAAGGAGTTAGGACTTTAAAATTAGGGTTTTGGGAAGGTTGGGGAGGCTTCTTGACCTATTTTTTCTAGGATTTATGATTTGATACGAAAATAGGGTGTGAGGACCCCTATTTGTAGATTTTTTTAAGAGTTTATTTAGATAGAATTAGTGTTTAATTATAATTCTTTTAGTTAGAGTTGTATTTTAGTTAGAATTATTTTAGGTAGAGTTGTATTTTAATTAGAATTGTTTTAGGTAGAGTTATATTTTAGTTAGAACTCTATTAAATAGAGTTATTATTTAATTGGAACTCTATTAGGGTTTTGACTTTTGGTCTTATTTGATTGACTTTAAGATTTTGACTTTAGTTTTAATTGATTGACTTTAATATCTTGACTTTAGTTTTACTTAATTGACTTTAATTTTGACTTTACTCTTATTTGATTGACTTTAATATCTTGACTTTAGTCTTGCTTGATTGACTTTTATTTTTTGGAGAACCCCCCTCTATTATATCTTTAATTCTTTAGACCCCCAAATGGAGGGGTCTTGAAAGAAATATCTTGCAAACCCTCAACAATTTTGCCTGAGAGCCTGATTGATCGATTTTTTTAATTCAAAATTTTAAATTAATTTCATTAATGTTTCACTTTAATTATTTAATATTTTATTTATTAATTTCAAAAATTTTAATTATAAAAATTATGAAATTATCGTTTTGCCCCTGGAGATGACTTTTCGCGTTTTAAGTCGGTTTTTATGTTTTAAGATGTTTTAGAATCTATTTTTTGTAAGGAATTCAATGGAAATATTGGTTTGTGTCATTTATGAAATTTTTTGTATGAAATGGTCGTGAACTTTATGAGGGGCATTTTCGTAATTTTATTAAATTCTGTTAAAAATTGGCGAAATGATTTATTTGATTTCAATTTGTTATTTTATGTGTTTGGATGGGGTTTCCTAAGCATAATGTAGGCTCTAGGGATATTTTAAGATTAAGGGTAGTTTGGTAATTTGGTAATTTTTTAGTGATTTTTATCGTGAAGCTTCTTTTTGTCTGAAAAATGATGATTTCTAAGTTTCTGGGATTATATTTTCCTAGCGTAGCGTGGTTTCTAAGGTTTTGTTAGTTCGAGATACCTCATCCGGATTTCTGAAACATATCTAGTAACAAAATAAAGCAATGGAATAAACATCCATCATTGGGAATCGTTGCGATCGGGTTGACGAGTTGATTAATCCAGTGAATTGAAAATGGAGTGTCTACAGATACCCCTCTTTGGCAGAGGGTTGAAGCAAACTAGATAGCAAATCTATTTTGATAGATAGTGCGATATCCGAATGCCAAAGCTAGTGATAGTTCATTTTGCAACCTGATTTAGCAATTCGTCGAGGTGTTCGGATCCTTGAGGGTAAAGCTCTCCCCAAATTAAAAGGTTGTCAGGTCATCGAGTGAGAACTCTCACTGACAGTGTCAGATCCTTGAATTTTAAAAAAATTCTCCTTGACTAATGTAACAACTGTGCAAGTGTGTGGACTTAAAATCTGAGATAAATTTCAAAGAGTTTGAGTAAAATCTGAGCACAAAGTGAATATAAATTAGGCATAAACTGAGCATAGACTGAGCATAAACTAGCATAACTGAGCATAATCTGAGCATAAACTGAGCATAACTGAGCATAGACTGAGCATAAACTGAGCATAATCTGAGCATAATTTGAACATAAACTGAGCATAATTACGAGAAAACCCTCGGTGGTAACTGAGCATAATTCCGAGAAAACCCTCGACGACATCTGAGCATAATTTCGAGAAAACCCTCGGCGGCATCTGAGCATAGTTCCGAGAAAACCCTCGGCGGTAATTGAGTATAATTCCGAGAAAACCCTCGGCGGTAACTGAGCATAATTCCGAGAAAACCCTCGACGGCATCTGAGCATAATTCCGAGAAAACCCTTGGCAGCATCTGAGCATAATTCCAAGAAAACCCTCGACGGTAATTGAGCATAATTTTGAGAAAACCCTCGACGGCATCTGAGCATAGTTCCGAGAATACCCTCGGTGGTAACTGAGCATAATTCTGAGAAAGTCCTCGGTGGCATCTGAGCATATTTTCGTGAAAACCTTCGACGGTAACTGAGCATAATTCCGAGAAAGTCCTCGACGGCATCTGAGCATAGTTCCGAGAAAACCCTCAGCGGTAACTGAGCATAATTCTGAGAAAATCCTCAGCAGTAACTGAGCATAATTCTGAGAAAACCCTCGGCGGCATCTGAGCATAGTTCCGAGAAAACCCTCGGCGGCATCTGAGCATAATTCCGAGAAAACCCTTGGCGGCATCTGAGTATAATTTTGGGAAGACCCTCGGCGGCATCTGAGCATAATTCCGAGAAAACCCTCGGTGGCATCTGAGCATAATTCCTAGAAAACCCTTGGCGGCATCTAAGCATAATTTCGAGAAAACCCTTGGTGGCATTTGAGCATAGTTTGGAGAAAATCCTCGGCGGTAACTGAGCATAATTCCGAGAAAGCCCTCGGCGGCATCTGAGCATAGTTCTTAGAAAACCCTCGGCGGTAACTGAACATAATTTCGAGAAAGCCCTTGGCGACATCTGACAATAGTTCCGAGAAAACCCTCGGCGGTATCTGGCTAAGTAAAACTGAGACTAAAGGAATAAATCTGGGAAAAAACGATTGAAAATGAATCTGGAAAATAGGGGTTGAATCTGGAAATGAATAGATCTGGGACAGAATGAATGCCCTATCTCCTATGTGAGATCCAAAATGCTTTTGTTTGAATCTCAAGGATTTATCCAAAAGTTTTATGAATTAAAAACCTGAGTTTTTATTTCTTTTGAACTTCAATAGTTTTACGAAAAACTGTTATCAAGAGGGTAACCTTAAGTTTGGGGTTCTCATTATCTTTTAGGATTAACATTGCTCAAAAATAAAATGCCCCTAGTTTGACCATAAACATGGCATTGAAAATAATTAAACACATCATGCAGAAATTAAAAAAATGCCCCTAGTATAAGGGGGAAAATTACATTAAAGAAGAAAGAAAATGCCCCTTGTATGAAGGTTTGAAATATTTGATTACCACAAGCGCAATAAAGACTCAACCTTTAATTTTTATTAATTTTATTGAAAGTTTTGAGTCAGGCTCAAGAGAACAAAATTATTTTCTTTTGAGACTCATCGTAGAATTCACCCTTATTTCCCTTGGTTTACTTGGGGAAGTAAAAAATTTCAGATTGATCGTAGACAAGATACTTGTGGCTTCCGAGTCTGTTCCTGATTTAAGCTGAGTATTGAATTTGATTATTCGGACTTCTCATGTTTCAGCTCGGACCGCTCTTAACTTTTTAACTCCCTGAAGATTTTCTTTTATTTTTTCCTTGTTGCTCTAATTTTTGCCTAGATCACCTTTTCAGGTTTTCAATCTAGCGAGCCTGTTCTAACTTTTGCCTAGA
This sequence comes from Akebia trifoliata, assembly GCF_017979445.1. NCBI lineage: Eukaryota > Viridiplantae > Streptophyta > Magnoliopsida > Ranunculales > Lardizabalaceae > Akebia > Akebia trifoliata. The sequence goes on along the minus strand of NW_028237165.1, from coordinate 7,114 downwards.
TCGCCTTTCCAGGTTTTCAATCTAACAAGCCTCTTTTTTTTTTCTTTGCTCTGATTGTTGCCAAAGTTGTCCTTTCAGATTTTCAACCTTACGAGCTTGCCTTAATTTTTGCCTAAGACGTCCTTTTGGGGTTTTCAACCTAACAGGCCTTTTTTTTTTCTTTTCTTCCTTATGGAATTGCTGTCTGATCATGCTTTGCTATCTTCCTTGACTTTTCGCACAGTACTTAGGAGGACTTTTATAGGTAAGGTTAGGACTGAGTATAAAAAGAAAGGGATTTTGAGGCTCAAAAACCCGAATGCCCCTTGTGTGGCATTTCTTTTATTTTGCCTTGAATTTTCTTTCCCATTTTGAAGATATTTTTCTTTTTTTTAAAATTTTTCTTGATTTTTTATTGTGTGGAGAACTAGATTTTTTTTGTTTTGATGTGGTCGGGCCTAAAGTAACTTCTTAGGTTGCCTACGTACCCTAGAATTTTGGGATCAGACCAAAACGTAATTCGAATCTTCTCTCCCATAGGTTAGGTGATCGGACTGAGAAAGAAAAAGGCATAAATTTTCTTTTTGAAAAGGTTGCAAAGGGGTTGAGAAAGGATATGTTGAATTGGATAACTAGGTAATATGAGGATTGATTCAGCCAAAGATGGCTTCCTAAATGTAGTACCGTTCGATTTGGTCAAGGTTGGTTGGTTCTAGTAATTCGATTCCATCATGATCTTGAAGCCTGACAGCTTTTCCTGGTAATATTTCCTTGATGATGAACGGCCCTCCCCAGGTTTTAACTTCCCTCTAGGGTCAAAGATATGTGCCCGATTCTCTTTGAGTACTAAATCCCCGACTTGAAATGACGGGCCTTGATCTTTTTGTCAAACGCACGGGCCACTCTTCTTTGATAAGCTTACACGTGATACAAAGCTCTTAGTCATTTTTCTTAAATCAAATTTAATTCTTCATACAGTTGACGAACTCAATCTGCTTCTGACAATTGACTTTCTTTGAAGGCCTTGAGATACGGGATTTCCATTTCAACTGGTAAGATTACTTCCATATCATACACTAGAAAGTAGGGAATAGCTCCAGTGAAAGATTGTATTGAAGTATGATGCGCCCCTAGTGTGAATGGTAACTTCTCTAACTAATCCTGGTGTGATTGACACATTTCCTTGATGATTGTTTTGAGATATTTTATTGGCTACTTCAACCTTTCCATTAAGCTGAGGACGGTAGAGAGATAACGTGATGTTGAGTCTCGAACTTTGAACACAAAGTGATAACCTAAGCTTTGATGTACGACCCATTATCAGAGATCAATACCGCTTTAATTGTGTCATTAATCTGAGAATGATAATCTATTCTGGGAGCTCTACCATTTTAAGAAGTGTAGCACTAATACATTTTGTAACATCTTCCTTGATCTCATTTTCTCAAGCCAGCATCTATTCTGTGTTAGACAACACCCAAGCTTGCACTTAACATATCCTCATAGGCCTACACGAACAAGTCTTTTGAAATTTCTAAGAAAATTCATTATCCCCTTGTGTTTCTCTAGGGATAGAATGGTTTCTATTTGAATCTCTTTATGAATTATTTTCTGTTCCAAGGTTAATAACCTTTACTTTCTGATTGAAAGTTGTTGAGCCCAACCCTTATCTTTTTGTTCAAGAGAAAAATATATCTTTGAAATCAGATTATTAGTTAATTCGTTAATGCGCTCGAGGTATTCAAAAATTTTCTTTGTTCAAATGGGGCGACAGACGTCATTCTAGACTTAACAAATGAATTCGACTCATAGAAAAGAATAGACTCAATCTAAAGAAGACATGACCTTGATGGATTGATAAAAGGAATTGGACTCAAGTTAAACTACATGATTCATGAAAACTTGAGACAAGTACCCACAACGGGCTTGATTACGGATGACGGACTCGAGATATTGCTTACAACTAGTAGGACTGAGGCACTATGATCTGTAAGGAACAATTGGGCGATATTGAGAAATTTTGAGGTCATTCTGAGTATTGACTTGATATTGACGTTTGTTTTAACTGATCGGATTTACAATCCTAGCTAGACGATGGATGATTGAGCTTAGGTACAATGATAACCCTTAAACCTCATTGAAGGTGAATTTAACCAGTTTCAGTATCACCCCCTTGATAACATTTTAAATGAATCCTGAGATTTTATTGAATTATGTGCACCAATCCAGAAAAATAATTTTATTGCACTCTTGAAAAATATTGACAAATAATGTTTTCATTGAATAACAACTTCCACAAACATATTTCAATAATTTTTTATGCAAAAATAGATTTTTTGTAAACCATTTTTTTCTGAAAAATATTTTTCTTCCATTTTTTTTTTTAGAAAACTTTTTTGGGAAAACATTTTCTTTTGGAAAATCTTATTCTTCCGGAAAATATTTTACTTTTGAAAAGCATTTCTCTTCTGGAAAATATTTTTCTTCTTTTAAAATAGGTTAAAAATCCGAATCAGAAAAAAGTTTGAATTTCATTTTGATTCAAATGGCTCGGCCCATAATGATCGTTGGATCGAGATGGACTGTGTCAAGTTAAAAATGGATTTTTTATTGGGTTGGTGCACCTAGTAATCAATCAAGTTAAACAGAAAAGATTGTTCCTTGAGGACAAAACCGTACATTATGATCTCATCATTCACATACATTCACCTCATCATTCACATATATTCTGATCTCATCATTCACATACATTCATCATTCACAAGATCCCATTCAATGAACAACCTGGGAACACCCACGATAAGTTCGAGTCGTGACCTACAGGGAAGGTTTCTAGACTCTAAGCGTACTACGTGCAATGCATTTTTATCTGACCACCTTTGCCCAAATACACCTATATACCTCTCGATACGTGGTGACTTGGTTTGATATATCGTATAGGTGATAATCTAAAACCTCAATTCACTTTTCTGAAGTCAAAAACAGCCAGTTTGATCCCCAGTTGAGAGGTGACGCACGATGCTGATTAAGGGCCCACTTAAATACCTCTCGTCTAGAATAGACGTAGTCTATCCCCCTCGTACAGTAGGGTACAACGGGGCAAGATCTCGCTTAGGCACCAGTTTTGACCAAGAAGTGCAATTGATATACTTGGATTATCTTGTATATACCTACAGGTACGAGTCAAGAGTTGTATCTTTCATAAATGGTTTGACATCCCATGAGGGGACCGACCACGTACTAGTACTACGTTGGCAATCGGGACATGTGACTGTGTGGCTCACAATAGGTCAAATGCTCAGGTCGTTCCGGCCTGGGTGCATCAATATACCTTTCAGAGTCACCTGATCAGACGGTACTGATGCCCCAGTTTGATATACCCTAAGGTACGTGATTGGAGTTATGATTTTCATGAATGACGTCGCATCTCCGAAGAGACCGGACCACGCACTAGTGCCACGTTGGCTATATGGGATGTGCAAGCGTGCAAAATAGTAAACGTGCTAGTGGTGTGTGCAAAATAAGGTGGGGTGTGCCCGGGGCCTTTTTTAAACAAATGAGCCTATAGGCTAGATCAAACCATCACAATATGAATATCACATTAATATTAATTAAAGTATACACAATTCATAGCATCAAAATCAAAACAAGCATATCCAAAATATATCTGTAGAGATCATAGCATATTAGATGGACAATCAATCAGATCTAACACAGAATAATCAATCAGATCCAAGTACAATTTTTTTTTTTCATGGTCCAATCAAAAATCATTTTGGGTGATCTTAAACAAGTCGAGATTTCAATGAACATTGAATCGATGATAGAATAGTCATTATTGAGATAAGGATTAATGAACACATTAAAAAAAATCGACTTTCAACCTCCATAGGCCTATGACCTTGAATCGTGATTTCAAATGGTACGTGATGAGCTCAACAACTCTCAATAACAAAGGAAAACTTACTAAGTTAGTAAGGCCAGTCTCACTCTCCAGATTTTTTTGAAGGCAGGAAAGGAAAACTTTTTTTTATTTAGGAAAACATTTTTTTTTTGTTTTACTTGTATGTTGTTGCCTCCAACAACATGTTGCCAACACAACACTTCAAAAATTTTATGTGTACATTGCTGCCAACAATGCACATTTCAGATTTTTATTTTTTATTTTTTTATGGTGCTGTCATAACATACATCCAATTTTTTTTTTAAAAAGAATATATAAATATGCTGCTGTCACATATAACAAAAATTTTTTTTACACATATTGCTGCTAGCAATACCAAACGCATGCACCACTCACAAATATATTTTTTTTATCATTATCATGTGGCTGCCAACACAACCCAACACTCAACCCCCATTTTTTTTAATGTGTTGCTGCCAGCACACACAAAACATATGCACCATATTCACAACAAATAATCTCTTTTTTTTTCTTTCAACAAAATCCCAAATTTTTATAATAAAAAAAAATAGCAGTTGGATCCATCTTAAATGAAATAGATTTTGGGCTTCTGAGATGCCGAATAAATGATTCGGTATGGACGGATCAATTACATACGCGTTCCCACTAGAAGAAAGATCCCCAAAGTATCTGTTTAGAACGAAGACTTCTTCGGAAAAGCTACGCTGAGGGACAGGTTGGGCACTGGGAAAAATAAAGCTCCCACGAGAATATTTCACAGAGAAAGCTAAAAGAGAGAATGAGTCAGCGAGTTCAAGAATTGGTGGGATCGATAAGAGTAGCTTAGTTGTTCCACGAGTTTTGATGATTATCTTAAGAGGGTGAGCGAATAAGCTTGATTCGGATAGCACGTGCGAGTCAAACTCGGAATTGGAGAGCTAGGAAACAATAGTGCAGCAAACGGCATCAAGGAGTGAGTCAATTTGGACTCGAGTCAAGACCTGGAGATGTAACCCTTGTGAGTCCACAAAGATGAATACTTTAGAGAAGGTGATTTCAAAACATCTCGAAACCTTTGAAATCGATTGCAGATTGGGGAGGTGAGAGAGAGAGAGAGAGAGAGAGAGAGAGAAAGATGTCTTTTTGCTGCTGATTTTCGTCTTCTTCTTTGTGGAGAAGAAGATAAAAATAGTAAAGACTATTTTCTGCTAACGGCACACCACGTAAAAATAATTTTTTTTTTGTAAAATTTTTTTCTGATTTTTTTTCTTGTAATCCTCTCTCCATCACGAACAACATTAAAAAAGCCAATTTTTTCGTTTCTTAGTGAATCACTCAAAAATAATTTTTTTTTTTCACAACTCGCCGCATATGCCTAGTAACGCACCAAAAAAAAATCATCCAATTTAAAAAAATAATAATAATAATAATCATAACTCTCATCTCAACCACCATCATTCCATCATCAATTTATGTCAATTTGAATCTTTCATTATTTAGGGTCATCTCAAAACGACCCTAAATTGAATCATAAAAAATGATACTCCGAAATGACCTATCCAAAATCATTCCAAATAATGCCAAGAAAAAAAAAAAAATAATACGATCAAAAAAATATAAAATAAACCAAATAATGATAATGGTTTAACAACCATTTTTTCCACATTATTATCCTCTTGACATCCTGCATTATTTGGGGTCATTCCGAATGATCATAGATTGAACCATGAAAATGTGCCAAAACAAAGTATTCGGAATCCAAACAAATGATCCATAATTAAGCAAAAAAAATGATAAAAATAAACAAATAAATAAATAACTAAAAATCAAATAAAAAAAGGTCCTACTGGCAATGCATCCCATACTTGGGGTTTTTCAAGTCTGATCCTCAATAGTCCCCAGCGGAGTCGCCACTGAAAGCGCCCTCGATCCGTGGGGTGCGCGGATTCGCTTTTGACCTTTGAGGTTTGGGAGTCGCCACCTAGTTATTACGGTCTAGGAACCGATCATTGACTCTAAAAACAAAGACAACTAATCTACGAAAGAAAATACGAGTCCGAGGATCACGTTACGGGGTTGGAAGGTGTTAGGCACCAATCCCGCCCGGCAAGTGCCGATCTCTACTCCTTCGCAAAAATCGGTTACATTACAAAATAGATCAAAAATAACAAATAATTATAATTAAAAAAAATAGAAAAGAAAGTTATCTTGTCGATTTCAACGATTTCCTCAGCACCAGCGAAGAGTATCTACGTATGTATTTCCTTACTATTCGCCCGTCACCGGATTTGATTTCTGATATCAAAGTTGATGTATCTTCTTCTTAGATCTGTGAGTTTTCTGATTTTTCTTATGGATTTGAAGGTATTTTGGAAAGATTTTTGGGTGTTTTTTTGAGCTAAAGTTGAGGTATGGATGTTAGGTAAGGAGTTAGGACTTCAAAATTAGGATTTTGGGAAGGTTGGGGAGGTTTCTTGACCTATTTTTCCTAGGGTTTATGATTTGATACTAAAATAGGGTGTGAGGACCCCTTTTTATAGATTTTTTTAAGGGTTTATTTAGATAGAATTAGTGTTTAATTAGAATTCTTTTAGTTAGAGTTGTATTTTAGTTAAAATTGTTTTAGGTAGAGTTGTATTTTAATTAAAATTATTTTAGGTAGAGTTATATTTTAGTTAGAAATCTATTAAATAGAGTTATTATTTAATTGAAACTCTATTAGGGTTTTGACTTTTGGTCTTATTTGATTGACTTTAAGATTTTGACTTTAATCTTAATTGATTGACTTTAATATCTTGACTTTAGTCTTACTTAATTGACTTTAATTTTGACTTTAGTCTTATTTGATTGACTTTAGTCTTGCTTGATTGACTTTAACTTTTAGAGAACCCCCCTCTATTATATCTTTAATTCTTTGGACCCCCGAATGGAGGGGTCCTTAAAGAAATATCTTGTAAACTCTCAACAATTTTGCCTGAGAGTCTGATTGATCGATTTTTTTAGTTCAAAATTTTAAATTAATTTCATTAATATTTCTATTTAATTATTTAATGTTTTATTTATTAATTTCAAAAATTTTAATTATAAAAATTGTGAAATTACCGTTTTGTCCCAGAGAGGATTTTTCGCGTTTTAAGTCGATTTTTAATGTTCTAAGATATTTTAGAATTGATTTTTCGTAAGGAATTCAATGAAAATATTGGTTTGTGTCATTTATGAAATTTTTTGAAT